>NC_035448.2:14885166-15112666 GCF_002127325.2 Helianthus annuus | reverse complement strand
ACTATAACAAGATGAAGATGGTGAGACAGAAAACCCAGATCAGAAAGATAGAAAACCTAGCAGCAAGGCAGGTGACCTTCTCAAAGAGGAGAAGAGGCCTTTTCAAGAAAGCTCAAGAGTTGTCTACACTTTGTGATGTTGATCTGGCTCTAATCGTCTTCTCTGCCACCGGAAAGCTCTTTCACTACTCTCCCTCAAGGTCTCTCTCCTTTCTCTCTCTCTATCTATATGTATATATATGTGTGTGCGCGCGTATGTGCGCGTGTGTGTTATTTGATGCTGAAGTGAATCATTAATTAGCAGTACTTATCAGATCTGGCAAGGGAGTCTTTAGTGAACTCTATCAAAGCTGTTTGAAGGAACTAAGATAAAATGAGATTTAGGCATGCCTATTGCAAGCACATAATACTATAAATGACTAACCTTTAGTTCTTTCTTAAAGAGGAAATATCATCTCTAATCAAAACTATAAATGACTAACCTTGTAGTTCTTTCTTAAAGAGGAAATATCATCTCTAATCAAATTAAAGTGTGATGAAAAAAGGACATATGGATAGTAATATATCATCACTGAACATGTTTAAAAGCATTGGTAGCTGGAAAAGTGCCTTGATCAGTATCACAGTTACACAGGTGTTTATAATAGAGTTCAGGTACATTTGTGTGTGTGCATATATGTGACATTTGAGAGATTCATGTGTACTTGTAAATCTAGCACAATGTTTGAATTTCTGTTCTAAGTAGAAAAACAGTCATCACTTTTGATTCTTTATCACTGTGTCATTTTATTTTATTTAGATTCTGTTAATAGAAATTAGGGTTTCAGCTACTAAATAAGAACACAAGCCTATTTCCTTTTATAGCTAGTTGTCAATGTACTGATGAAACATTCTTGCATGAATATATGTAATCAATAATTGATGCTGGCGGGTATATAGTGTTCAACATCAGTCTTAGATCGAGACCTCTAGATCCAGAATATACAATTTTCTTACATGATTACTACTTGGAAAACAATTTAATAAATCAAGTAGATAATTATACTGAGACTAAGTACCAAGTGGCCACCAATACTAGGAATGGAGAATTTGGAATATTATACCCGCCACTATGAATTCATAGTTGATATATATTATGTTCTCAGATTTGTATAGCTGATCATATTGTTTCTTCAAACCAAAATCGAGGATGTGTTATTTCTAATCACAATCATACTTTATATATTTTTCATTTAGTTGTTATATATAATAGCAAGTTATTGTAAGATTGTGAAAGTATATTGTCAAGCTAGCTACATGTCTTGATCATAACTTCCGAATTTTTTTTGTCAAAAGTATGAGTGAAGTGCTAGAAAGGCATGGACAGCTGCAATCCCAGAACGTTGGAGAAGTGCAACTATCATCTGATCAGAAAATGGAGGTATTTGTTTTTACAAGTCATTTTATGCATTTGCCCGGACTATTCAAATTCTGTTAATGAACAGAATACTGTTAAGCAAAATTGCTAATTGATCTAATACATAATTAGTAATTACACTGACACATCAAGATGGTATGATATAGTTGTAGGTTTTATAGCTTGGAATAGCCATGGATATCTCTCTTTTTTTTGAACGGCCATGGATATCTCTCTTAATTGTGTGTATTCAGCTTCTATCTATCTGTGGAATAGCCATGGCCAAGGAATAGCCATGAATACCCATGGTGAAACGTTTCGCCCAACGTTCACAAACCCACTTGTGAATCAAAGTTGTCATTTTTGCATTAATACTCATTGTGGATCCTTAGACTCAATAACCCTTTGTGCAACAATATTGACAAGTCCACATAATGGACATAAATAACCCATAATCATACCAATATTACAAAGAAATTAAATTCATTCAAACCACACATATCATACACATATAGTTTCATGCTTGGGTTGTGTTAACACTCACCATTGCTCGAGAAACCTTCTATTGCACGAGTCTTCTCCCAAGTTGTTGACCTCCTAAAGTCAACACATTACATGTCAAAATGCAAATCCTTAGCGTAAAACACAATACAACTTATATGCCAGTTTAGTTAGTTACACCTTCAATCCATCTTGAATACATATACACAAGATATTAGGACTAGTTCACCATCATCTTAGGATCAATATTAGTCCTTAACCCTCCTTTCCTCTTTTCTTGACCTATTGGGTGATCAATTCATCAAAACTCACCCATTCTAGTTCTTTAACACTAATTCTAGTTTGTAATCAATTGTAAGTACGGGCTTTGGCGATTTCCACCCATACATAGATATGCTCAACCTTGTTTAACATTAAACCCTAATATCATCAATTTTGGGCAATTCTCCAAAAACACAACTAAAACTTGTAATTAATCTCATCACATGTCTAATCACTTTAAACAAATAATGGAAAAGTAAAGAGAACTTAGCTTAAAATATCATAATTTCCTCGTTATTTCTATTAGTAAGCATTAATAACTTCAGACATAACCCCAAAACCCTAAATCCTCTAAAGATTTAAGTTTAACATTTGGAGTTTTTGTGTTCAAATCACATACACACTTAAAAAAGTCAATTCTTTTTAACTCAAACGAAACAATGATATCCAAGTTTCATATAAACCCAAGAAAAACTCATGAACTTAGGTTTTTGGCTAAAGAGATTCTTACTAATGGTTCTTCACTAAGGATGACAAGAGGCCTAATAGCTAGGCTCGATTCCCTTCCCCTTTACTCATTTTTTTCTCTATTTTCCTTTGATTCCCAGTCACCGCACCGTAGTCCCTCTAAAAGATAGACACACGAACACTTTAATGACATAAAAATGGCTTACAACGTGGCCTCCTTATTGTTGCCAAGAAGTGATCTTTGATTTGTAGAACATGAATAACTTGTATATATAAACTGGATGTTTAAGTACATCTAATGATTACAAATGAGAAATTAAGCCCTATTTATACTAATCCAACAGGTGCCGTCGAATAGACATGTTCTTTGATGAATTGATGTGATGCTTGGCTTCATATGATGTTTGTCGCTTCTTGAAGGGTCGCGTCTGATGAAGAGGCGTCGATCCATCAAGTGTAGGTTATAAACTTTCACTTCGACACTTCCAGTCCTCGCACTTGTTACACTAATCTATTTACGTAACAAACTAATCTATCTACTAATTACATAACAACCCTCATACACATTGATGTGTTCATTCTCCACGCATCCTCTTATGATATGATAGTGTGTGTTAATGTGCTTGCTTCTTCTATGAAAAACTTGATTCTTCATGAGTGCTATTGCAAAAGTATTATCCACCCTTAGCGTTATCTTCTCTTATTTCCAACATGTAACTTCCCTTAACAATCTTTTAAGCCATAGTGTTTGGCATGCTGCCGCAGTGGCTACTATGAACTCTGATTCCCATGATCAAAGTGTCATTGTTTGTTTCTTTTGTGTTCACCAGGTTATATGTTATTCTCCAAGGTAAAATACTAGACCGGCTGCATCTTTTCCTTGGTCTGTGTTAACTCCATAACTGCTATCACTATAACCTGTGATCTTACATTCTCCTTGCTTCTTGTAGATGATTCCATGCTCTTTAGTTCCTTTGATGTAGCGTAGCACTTGCTTGACTGTCTTCAGTGATGCTCCTTTGGTTCTTACATGAATCTATTAAGCAAACTGACTAAGTAACATAGATCAGATTTTGTATGCATTAAGTACTTGAGAGAACCAATTAGGCTTATGTAATGTGTTGCATCTACTAGATTTCCTTCTTTAGTCTTTGTTAACTATGTTCCTGGATTCATAGGAATATTTGTCTCGTTGTAGGTTAACATATCAGCTTCCTTGAGTATCTTGTTTATATACCATGTTTGCTTTAGCTATATCACCCCCTGCTTGACTAACTTCTATTCCCAGATAGTATGCTAGCAATCCTATATCGCTTATTTCAAATTTCTTCTACATCTGAGACTTGAAAATGTCTATCTCCTTCCTTGAAGTTCTAGTGACTATCCATCAACATATACTCCGACGATTAGTGTAAAACTCTTACTTTCCCTTGTATAGATTACTTATTCTAAAGTACACTTCTTGAAGTTAAGTGACTTTAGTGTTTGATCTAACTTCATATTACAAGCATGTGATGCTTGTCTTAATCCATACGGTGCTATTGATAGTTTGTAAACCTTTTCTTCATCTATTGGCTTTACGAGTCCTTCTGGTTGTGAAACATAGACCTCTTCTTTGAGACCTCCGTGTAGGAATGCAGACTTAACATCTAAGTGATGTATCCTTCCCAACCTTGATATGATCCTAAAGCCAACATTAGTCGAACTGTCTCGATACGTGCTACTTGTGCAAATACTTCATCAAAGTCTATCCCATGTTGTTGGATGTAACCTTTTGCTACCAGTCTTGCTTTGTGACTTATGACTTTTTCCACATGCATATTTCTTAGGTGGTGTTTGTTTTTTCAGATGCAAAAGGTCTGCAGTCTGCGGACCACATCTGCAAACGTCTGCACGAGAAGAGGTGGACCAAATGTCTGCGGAGTGTAATAAAAAGAGTGTTTGATTATCTCACCTCTTTACCCCACATCTGCAAACTTTTTTCCCTTTCTCTTCTCCCAAACCCCTTTCTCTTGAACAATGAAAACAATACGAGTCACAAATCATACATTTTGACCACACTCCTTCAAATAAACAGGTGAAATCTTGCTCCCAGATCTGTTCTTGATCTTCAAATAATCGGATACTGGCAGCACTATTCACTGTTCAAGATTCATTTTTTTATAGAAGAAAGAAGCCAATGATTTTTTTTCTTTTTCTGCAGAAAGAAGAAAAAATGGTTTTCTTGCACATGGTGGCCGGTGGGTTTGCCTGATCCATAACGATAATTGTGTCCGTTACTAAACCGGCTCGGGTATGGTTTTCGTGCCAATTGTACGGTGGCTGTGGAGGTGGGGGAGGTGTTGCCGGTGGATGTGGAGGAGGAGGAAGAGGTGGTGACCGGCGGCGTGGGGAAGAGGAGGCGCAGAGGTTTGAAGACATTTTTTTAAAGAAATGTTTTCTAAAAAACAAATGATTTGCAGAGCTAAACGTCTGCGCATGGTCTGCGCGACGCATACATAAGAGGTCAGAAGCGTTTTTTCTGAAAAAACAAACACCCCCTTAATCTTTAATACCCAATTTAATCTAATTGTCTTGTGATCTCTTGGTAATTCTATCAATCCCCAAGTGTTATTCTTGTTTATTGAGTCTAACTCAGCCTTCATTGCCTCAATCCATTTGCTATTAATGGATGCTTCCTTGTAATTTCTTGGTTATTCTTCAACAAGTAGTAATTCGTGTGGATCTACTTGAATTTCCCCCATATCATCATATAATTCATCAAGACTTCTTAGTCGTACCGGAGTGTCACTTATACTCCTGGTTGTGCTTTCAAATGTAGATAGACCCTCTACTTTTTGATAAGCTGCTAGATCTTCCTGATGAGTTCGGATTGTACGAATATGCCAGTGGGGTTACATAAGAGTCTAGATAATTTTCTTCCTGATCCACTCCTCTATCCTCATGGTGTGGTCCGCTACTATCAGGACTCTGTGGTGCGTTGACGTGGTGTGAGTGTGGTATAATTTTTAATATATTTTTAGCATGTTTTACTCGTTATCAAGCTTTAAATTTATAGAACACGATACAACACAATCACTCTCTACAACATGTTTGGGCAAGTGCAACTATCATTAGCGTAGTATAGTGATGGTAAGATACTGAGGTCGTCCAAGGACACAAGAGCTTTTAATACCAGAATATCGTCAACGTATAATCTACCAAAAAATTTGAGAAAGATATTAGTAAGTTTAAAAAGATAGAATCACTTGGTTCTGACTCCTCTTTTACGTATCCTTTTATAATTTCTGCACTTTGGGATTTTTAAGAGATTATCTTAGCTATTTTGGCATGTCCCTCTTTTGGAGGTAACACTACCCTTAACCATATTGGTCTGAGTCAGCAGGGATGCAGTCCCGCAAAGCCGAATTATTGAAAGATAATTAAGTAAGTTATTAATGCAAAATGTGGCATGTCCCTCTTTTGAAGGCAACGCTACCCTCAGCCATATTAGTCTGAGTCAGTAGGGATACAGTCCCGCAAGACCGAGTTAGAGTTTTAATAGTAGTTTATTTATAGGGGATTCAAGTCATTCTTACTTTTCCCGATTTGATGTTATCTGGCTCAAGAGAAGTCCTAATAAGCTTGAATCAAGTCGTCGCATGATCTATACACTGAACGAGGCAAGAACTTTTCCCAAACCACCCTTCTAAACACCTTCCAGGCAGTTAACATGCTCTTTAGAGACCGTAAACACACGAATGAGTGAATCAACAAAACATGAAGAAACGATAGAGTAAAGTTCACTTTCAATATAGAAATCTAGTTATTAAAGTCATTAATACAAACCCAAATAAAAAGTAGACAAAGCTTGGAATCAAAAGCAATACATAAAAGATTTGGTTTCACCAAGTGATGTAAGAGATTAGCCAGACATGACCTTTGATTGACAAGAACTCTTACGATCAATCTTGGATCCCGAGGCTACTACACACACACTCTAAAGGTGGATAATGGAGGAATGTGGTGGATGATTGTATTGTAGTGGTGGTGGAATGGTGGCAAGTGGGAGACAAGTGGTTTGCCAATGGATGGGTTGGAAGTGAACTACACCTCTCTATTTATAACTGAAATCAGTCTCTTCACATAACCTCGTGTCCTTCTTTCTCTATCTTCATTTAATGAGCAGTGTTAGATCGTAAGCACACACGAGTCGTGTGACAATAGACACGACACCGTGGTCAACTTTATGGGGTCCATTGTGAGATTCTGCATATCTGGGAGCTGACCACTACCATGTGTCCTTGGGACACGGTCCCATGTCTCTTGTCTGCTTTGTTTTTTCTTGATCTGCATAGCCTCTGATCTCATTCAGTGGTGGGGCACGACCTCGTGTCTGGATGGCACGTCCCCATGTTCGTCTTCTGGATTGTTGTTTTGATCTTGGGGTTTAGGTAGGAGGGTAGGAATGGTGTTTCAATTCCTCTTTCTTTTATTTGTGTTGGTTTTTGCCGTTAATTTATTCCTTTTGTACATTTAAGCTCATTTAGTCTTGAAAATCAAAAGTATACAAAGAAACACATTTTTTCCAACATTAATACATAAAAGGGTTGATTTTATGCCTTGTTTGATATAATTTATATGTTGCATTTCGTGCATATCATGCGTCCTCTTCCAACTCTGGTGGGTTGTCGTTTTCTTGAATGAAAAAGTTTGTCCATTCGGGATTTCCTAATTATACCCCCTCCATGTAGGTATTCCAGTTCCATGGCTGACCTTCCATGAACTTTACATCTCTACTGACACATATCTTGTTCTTTGCTAGATAAAATAATCTAAACGCCTTTGATCCTTCTTCTATTCCAAGATATACCATAGGCATACTTCTATCATCTAACTTCTTTTGTTGAAGTGGTAATACCTCAACGTATATAGTGCAGCCAAAAACCTTTAGGTGTTCCAGATTCAACTTTCTTCCTTTTAATGCTTCATATGGTGTCTTGTTCTCCAAGGTTGTCGTTGGAATCCTGTTTAGCACGTATATTGCATGTCGTAATGGTTCTCCCCAAAAATTTTGTAGCATGTTCATTGCCTTTATCATACTACGAGTAGTGGATAACATCGTCCTATTTCTTCTTTCTACTACTCATTTTGCTGTGGGGAATATTGCTCTGTAAGCTGTCTAGCTATGCCGTTATCTTTACAAAATTGGTTGAATTCAGCCGATGTGAATTATCCTGCTTTATCTGTCCTTAGCATCTTTAAGTTGGTTCGTGTCTCTGTCTCAACCTTTTCTTTAAACTCCTTGAATGTTTCAAATGCTTAATCCTTGGAAGTTAGTAGGTATACCCACATGTAGCGAGTGCAATCGTGTACAAGTAAGAATATATACTTCTTCCCAGCATGTGTTTGTGGGAATATAGGACCACATAAATCTAGAGGTTTTAATTTGTTCTTATTTCACAAGATGGTTAGAAAAGCGCTGCATTTTAATGAGTTTGTTTCTATTATAGATTGCATGTAAAAGAGCTGCCATCTTGAGTGAAGAACTTGTAGAGAAAACCCACGAATTGAGGTACAAATTGCTATCCCTTTCCTTATATTACTTCAAAGGTTCTACAGGTTTCAGTTGATATGTTAAAACCTTAGTCAACCGGGGTATTCTCAATTATGACAGGCAAATGAATGGAGAAGATATCCAGGGACTTGACCTCAAAGAGCTAAACAAACTAGAGGCTATTATAGAATCTGGATTGGCTGCGGTCGTAAAAGCAAAGGTAAGTTATCTGTGTAGGCCTCTTGTATAAATTAGCCAGCTGGTTAGTTGTGTTCATCAAGATTTGTATGGTTCGTTGTTTAATATGTTTAAACTTTCAGGGCGAAAGAATGTTGAATCAGATCAACACTTTAAAGAAGAAGGTCATGGAGCTAAACCTATATGTTCTTGTAGTTCAAAGTTGATTTCCTTTAATATACTTTTGAACATACGGGAAAAATACCAAAATAAGCATTTGACCAGTCAAAATTGACAAACGCTGCTAAGCCGGCAACCATGGAGGCTAAGCCGTTTTTGCCCACAAATTTGCAGGCATGGCTGGCGCTTGTCTATTTTGATAATAGTCATTGGTCAATGGTTTGTTTTTGTAATTTTCCCTAACATATGTCTAGGTAATACGAACCTGGAATATTAATCACAACAAAATATACGAGCGAATGGAACAACAAGCTGTAATCCTAAGTGGTAAAATTAATCACAACAAAATATATGAGTGGATGTAACAAAAAGTTGCAATCTTAAGTGATAAAAGGTCTCAACAATTTGCCTTGAATGTTTAATGATAGTTTCAAAAATAATTTTAAGCCAAATCTGTCCTAACTTTATAAAGTCGATTAAAACGATATTCAGGAAGCTCAATTGCTGGAAGAGAAAGAATTCTTGAAACAACAGTTGATGGTATAAGCATCTAAACTTTTCTGTTTGTTTTCGTGGGGTTTTTTCTTTCTTTTTCCTTTCCTACATCTACTGCAGGATTACTAAATGCTCAAACTTTTGTATCAGAGGATGGGCACATGTGTTGGCCAGACGGGTATTCAAGATGAATGCAGCGAACGCTATTCGTTAGAGTTAACAATTAGCAGCATGAGTTCTGAAGATCCTGCTCACAACTACAATGTCAGTAGCTCGCACACCTGCCTCAAACTTGGGTAAGATTACCAAGTGCCCAAAAATAAGTTTCAAAAAAGAAATTCATTGTAGCACCATATTTTTTTGACTTCTCATGCTATATATAGATTTTGAACCAATTTCAGGTTACCTTCTTCTGATTGAATTGAAGATGTGAAAGTACACAATTTGAAAGTCAAAAAATCCATCTGCAACAAGTTCTTGACTGGCTTATGTTTGTGTTTGAATAATCTCACAGACTCTTGTGCTTCAGGGAAATATTATGTTTTTTCCTTAAGACATAAACCACAAACCTGATATATTTTAATTTTGGATTATATGGACATGAAACTAAAAAAGATAGTTATCATTAGTGTCACTAGTATGATTGTAGTTTACTACCAAACTGACTGCATAAAAGGCACCCATAAAAACACAGATATTAAATGCAATGGATCATAATATTCTATTTTTCTAAACAAATATTTCTAAGCCATTTTAATAACTCTACTTATTGATCAGGCAACTTGGTCATCCTGTAAACATTAGTCTATCTGCCCTCTTAAACTCAAATTCTTCCAAAAGTTAAATTGCAAAACCCAAAAGGAATATTTTTTCCACTTTTATTCTTTATTTCACATTTCCAAAAAGGTATTGTCCTTAGAAAACAGTGTTGCTTGAAGAAGGAAGGCAGTCTGAAAACAATAATGACTTCATTTCTTCATGTTTTTCGTCATGACCATAATGATAATCAGTAACCTCATAACCAAAAGGATTAATGCTGCAATACTTACTGGAACATGAAAACAAAGATTTATGTGGTCTAGTCACTGATGTCAAAGAAGCTGATGAGATTCTCTCAAACTCATAATCTCATCCACCATATATCAAAAACATATTCATTCATCATATTAGTGTTCATAATCTCAAACAGGTGGGGTGGAGTTTCTTGAACTCCTGTAAACCTTTTTTAACAACTAATTAATATAAATATAAGATAAAAACATAAAAAATATTATTAGTTTAGAACATACAATACAATAAACATGTATAAAATACTAACTTCATTAATAAAGGGTCTGTATATTCCCACACCCAAGGGCCTATTTCCACACCCTTTAAGACGCCTCGTAGGCCTAGACGGGGCATCTAGGGTTTTTGTCTCTGACTAGATTCTGAACCTCATACCAGGTTAAATCAATCACATCATATGGGGGGTCATGGTCTAGACGATAGAGGAATACGACAGAGGAAGACGCCTCGTCTAGTCCTGGACGGGGCGTCTTGAAGACTGATTTGACTATGTTGTCGGACATGTGAATAAAGTAATACGATGGGTATATATATTGGAATTCAAACAATTGAAATAGGAACATACAGAACGTTCTTCAACCATCGCCGGCAACTATCGAAATTCTCTGCTTCTTCTTTGCCTTCTATTTGATATCATTCAAAGGTGTCTAGGGCACCAAAAGTGTCCAAATAGCCAAGCCGGGTGTGTGAATAGATTGAGCCTTAATAAAAAGCCAAGTACAAACATCTTTATTTAAACATTAAAATAAAAAGCCAAGTACTTGAGTTCCGAGCAGCATGTCCTCTGACTGATTAACCAAGCCGTGGTCAAGGTCACTTCTTCATCATCGGTCCAAACTCTTTGTGCCATTGTTTCGATATATAAAGGTTGATTTGAGAGAGGGAGATAAGTTTTTGTGTAAAAAAGATGTTGGTTTACGATGTTTATATAGAAGAAATGAGAAGAAAAAAGCTAATTTTTATATAATATTTGTACTGATATATACCCATCTGTTTTTTTGAATTTATCTTGGTAAAACAATTGTCCCGATCTAGCCACACTTCACGTTCGGTAATTTTTTTTGCGGGCCCAAGAACGTGGGGCGATGTTCTCATGAGGTCTTGGTGTAGCATGCGGCCCTTATGATTCATTTTGGTTCAATAAACCAGCTTGGGATGTTAGAAATATCCGTTTCAATAACTTTATTAATATATCTTTATCAATCAAACTATAAAAATAATACAGCCCTTTATTAATATATCTTTATCGATTAAACTATAAAAATAATACAGCCCAAAATATACTTATCATAATAAATATATGAGTTGAAACTTGAAAGTATGGATAAAAGGTCAAACTATGGTCAAAGGAAGACAACCCATATTAACTAGTCTCTAATAAAGGCTGTCGGTATCCACACATTCCCTCTTTTTATTTGCACATCCCTAACACTACAGGAAGTGTATTGGGCTATACGGTTCCTCTGGGTCAAAGCGTATTGATCTATACACTTCCTATACGTGTACTTGAAGTACAACTTTTCAGACACTTTTCATGCAATGATTATGGGACAGAGGAACCGTATAGCCCTATACGCTTCCTATAGATTTTTTTTTCAAAAGCAGCATATGGCTCTTATCATCTTTTTTTTTTTTGAACGGAAAGGAACGAGTGTCAACCACCGTGACACCGGGCGCTGTGGCCAGGTCGACTACTCAACCGTCACCAGCCTCTTGGCTCTCCCAGATACGCGGAAACCCGACCTCTACCTGCCCGAAGGAATGGCAGTGAAATAATCGGTAAAACATCGCCTCCCATCCAAGACGAACCATATTGCCCTATACGCTTCCTATACTTTACTTACTTTACTCACATGGGAAACGTATTGCCTTATACGCTTCATATACTTTACTGACAACGGAACCATATTGCCTTGTACACTTCCTGTTGAGGGCACTTTTCAGATCTTTTAAGTTATGAACTGCGTGTATGTCATAGCGAGGTGGTACATCGTACCAATAGGAATCGTGTTGCCTTATACGATTCCTATTTGTGTCGCATTTAGGGTGTGTTTGGTATGGGTTAATAGAATGGATGAGGTAATGGAATGAACGAGGGAATGCAATGGAGCATTACCATTCCATTTCGTGTTTGGTTACCATATGAGAATGAAATAAATTATTACCGAGTATTGTTTGGTAGGCAAGAAAAACAAGGGAATAAAATCTGCGGTGAGTGGTGGTGGTGGTCGGTGGCGGTGATTGTGGCTGGTGAGAGGTGGCGGTGGTGGGTGGTGGCGGCGGTGGTGGGTGGTAGCGGCGACGAGCAGCGGTGGTGCGCACGGCAACGGTGGCTGTCAGTGGTTCTTGGTGGCCCCTGAGGCAATAGTGGGTGGCAACGACGATGGTGGTGGGTGGCGGTGACGGTGGTGGTTGGTGGTGGGGCGGTAGCTAGGTGGTTGGGCGGTAGCTAGGTGGTGGGGCGGCGACGGTGGGTGGTGGCAGTGGCGAGTGGCAATGGCGGCGGTGGTGTGTGGTAGCGGCGACGAGTGGCAATGGAGGCGGTGGTGGATGTCGGCGGTGGTTGGTAGCGGAGTGGTGGCGACAGTGGTGACCATCGGGGTGGCGACGGAGTCGGTGGCGGGTTGCGGCGACTGGTGGGTGGCGGCAGCGGTGGGTGGTGGCGACAGCGGCAGGTTGTGGCGGTAGTGGTGGGTGGTGGCGGCGACAGTGAAGATGGGTGGATATGACAGCGCTGGGTGGTGACATGGGATCAATATTGCCCCAAAAACTATTGTACATCCCTCAATACGAAAGCATGTTGATCGATACATGTGGATCGATATACTCGTGGATCGATAGGCAATACAGCTCCTCTGCATTGGAGTTCGACCCGCATACATTCTGATTTTAAACTTTCTTATTAAGTTGTGTATATCTCGTAGAATGCACACGCTCTGTAGGTTTTGTATATCTCGTATTGCCCCAAAAACTATTGTACATCCCTTGAGATATTTGTTGTGTTTTGATTCTGAAAATGTTTTGAATGTTGTTGAATCAATTGAATTACGGCTATATAGACCAATACGCTTCCTGTACGCTTGCTAGTTTTTGCGAGAATACACTCATCCCCGAAAGTTTGGATATATACCAGATTTCTGGTCCGATAGGAATCATATTGCCCAATACACTTCGTATGGAATTAATTCGTCCACCAACGAAACCTTATGGGAAGTGTAATGCCCTATACACTTCCTGATGGGTCCCTATGGGAATAGTATTTGTCACACCCCAACCGATGGCAGAATCATCGAGGCGTGGCACTGAGCGAAACAGATTGTCTAGAAGTTTCCATAACAATTATATTTATCAATTACTTAAAACAACATGTCCCATACCATGTCGTAAAAGATAGTACAATTATTACAGATAAAATCTAGGCAAATAGTTCTGTTCCGACAACTCAGATTTCATTTGTACAGACAACTATTTGTTGGCCTCTAGGACCTTATTCTAGCCTCGCTTTCCTAGCAGATAAGCATCCTAAACACCTATCACATACGTTAAAATAAAGTCAATACACATAGTGTAAAGGCGAGTATACAAGTTTGATAATAACATATAGAGTTCGAAATAGTTTACGCATAACCAGCACGTACACAGAGGAAAACGAAGCATGTTAGTTATCGACATGAACCTATCGATACCAATGACTACGGGTTGACTGCCCAAGGCAGTTCGCAATACATGATCACCAATGTAATCCATGCAAGTAATTGTCCTTAACAACCCCTGAGTGAACGGGTGATGAGTCCAAACTATAGTACTATGTTTTGGTGGATTGAGGCCAAAACATGAAGTTTTTCAAGAACACATGATGACGTCATCCTAGAACACCTTGAATCTTGATGATTTCATGGTTAAAAGTTAAGATTTAAAAGATAGAAAGGTGTAGGAGTGCATGTAGATCAAGAAAGTACAAGATTTAGGTCGAAATCTTACCGGAATCAGGAGAAATCTGAGAAAAGGTGGGGAGCACGAGCTAGTCGGACAGAGAGTTTCCAAAAGTAGAAAGAATGAAAGTGACATGGGTATTTATAGAGTTCCAAAAGAGGAAGGGGCTGGCCGATCGGCCAGGCAGCTCGATCGGACAGCCTGTCCGATCAAACGGCAGTCCGAGCGGACGGCTGGTCGATCGGCTGGTTGCCTGATCGATCGGTCGCCTGGTTCGAGTGTTCGGTGCGACGATTTTTGCTGTTTCGATATCGATTGCGAGTGTTGCGATGCGATAGAGTTTCCTAATCAAATTACTTTTAATCCCAATTACTCATATCTCGCGCTATCTCTTCTCCACTAATTAACATACTATATCAACATACAATCATCCTTATTTCGTATTCGTTTAGCGATTGAGTTCGATTGCGTTTCGATTGATCACCAGACATAACATAAATAATCATGCACAAGCAACACATAAGGCACACACACACGTATAACAATAACCAAAATGCGAAATTCGAGTTTGCGAGCGCGATGTTGATTAGATTAGTTCGATTAGCGTTTATGTCACACACCCCAACCGATGGCGGAATCATCGGGGCGCGGCACTGAGCGAAATAGATTGTCCAGAAGTTTCCACAACAACTATAATATAAATTCAGTTTAAATGACACGTCCCATACCGTGTCCCAAATAAATAACAAGTTATCATAGAAAGCAACCAGGCAAATAATTCCGTTCCGACAACTCAGATTCAATTATTATTACAGACAATTGTTTATTATTTCTAGACTCCCTAGCCTTGATTTCATCACCATGCGCCTAAGCATCCTAGCAACTTAAGCACCTGTCACATACGTTAAAATAAAGTCAATACATATAATGTAAAGGTGAGCACACAAGTTTAATAATAGCATATAGAGTTCGAATAGTTTACGCATAACCAGGCACGTACACAAAGGAAAACGATGCATGTTAATTATCGACATGGGACCATCGATACCAACGACTGCGGGTTGACCGTCCGAGACGGTTCGCAACACATGATTACCACCGTAATCCATGCAAGTAATTGTCCTTAACAACCCCCGTGTGAACGGGTGCTGAGTCCAAACTATAGTACTACGTTGCTAAGGCAGGTAGATAGCACTCCACGTGTAAACATAATAAACCGCATTCATTTAGTCAAGTAGCACATGCAATTTGGTTAGCGTTCAAATAGTTTGTGTTTGATTGTGATTTGGTAGGTAACGTATGTAACACCCAAAAGTGCTAAAAGCAAAAAGGGATCGAGTATACTCACAGTGATTGATTGTGGATTGAAGGGAGCGCTGAGAGTAAGACTAACCTGAATAGTTCGATAGCATAACGATAAGTAACGCGGAAAAGTAAACAAGTGTGAAATGGGTCGAATGGGTTGGTCGATCGAACGGCAGGTTCGATCGAACGGGCTGTTCGGTCGGCTGGTATGTCCGGTTGGACAGTCCTGTTCGATCAGCCGGTAGGCTCGATCGGCTGGACCATTCGAGTGGATTGTTTCTTCCTCTGGTGTGTTTGTGTTAGAGGATTTGAACTTTTGAAGTTTTCGTTGTAGTATACGAGAACACTGAAGTGTTCTTACCTTTCAAGTCGGTCGATCGAACGGTTTGTTCGATCGGCTAGCTCACTCGATCGGCAAGGATCTTCAGTATTAGTCCTCAACTGAATGTCACTCGATCGAGCAGTTTGTTCAATCGGCTGGCATTCCCTACTACGAACGAGTTGTGAAAACGATTAAGTGTTGAAGCATAGTATCTCATGATCCGAACAGTAATGTTCACCAATCGAGTGCCATGTTCGATCGAACACTACTTCGTCAATACTATACCTCATGAAATTTTGAAAGTGTGGGACCATGTGCTAGCCGATCGGCTGGCCCGGTCGATCGGCTGGCATTTCCGATCGGCTGGGCTGTTCGAACAGCCTAGCCGTTAGGCCAGCATTTCTGACCTGATCGGCCTTTCGTCTAACACTTGGCTGTTTGTTTATTTGTCATTCTTTCAAGGTATCTTGACATCGTGTTGAACCATGGTAACCACCGTTCCTTCTTGTTTCTTTGGCTCGAACAGGAATCACCCAAGTCCGGCCGGTGAACGGTTCGGAATGTCGGTTTAGAGTTTAACCCAAAATCGATGAACCTTGTTCATAGATCCCGAATCTTGAACCCTTTTAACTGTTTGAATGATTAGTTAGCCGGTTCAAGCTCCGTTTCTATCGGTTTGAAGGCATTGAGTGTAAAAGAGTTGAAAGAAAGTTGAGATTCCTTCTTTCAATCCTTCACAGCTTGTGGATGTTTAGATCTTTGATAGATCTTAGCTTGTTTACGTGGAAATCGGTTAGATCTAAGCTAATCATAGTTGAATGAGGCCAAAACATGATGTTCTTCAAGAACACCATGATGACATCACCCAAGAACACTTAGATCTTGGTGATTTCACGGTTAAAATCCAAGTTTTGAAAGATAGAAAGGGGTAGAATCATGTAATGATCAAGATCGTACAAGATTTAGAGTGAAAACATACCGGGATTGAGAGAAATCTGAGAAAAGGTGAAGAATGGGAGCTGGCCGGTCAGAACTTTCCAAAAGTGGAAATGAAGACAAAGACAGCCCTATTTATAGGCTTCTAAAGGAGGAAAGTGGCAGCCGATCGGCCAGGAGCTCCGATCGAGTGGGCTGCTCGATCAGGATGCTTCCTGTTCGATCCGCCACACACTTTGAGTATTTTGCGACGATTTTCGACGTTTCGATTTCGATGGACGATGATACGAATACGTTAGGGTTCCTAGTCAAATTACTTTTAATCCCAACCACTATATCTAACATACAATCTTCTATAAGTCACGTTTCGATGTCGATTTCGATTGAGTTCGATTGCCTTTCGAGTTTCGATTCGATTTTCGATTGATTTGCTTGAATACCACACCAAACATAAAGTAAACATGCACAAGTAACACATAAGGCACACACACACGTATAACAATACCACAATTCGCATAATTCGAGTCTCGAGTTCGATTGATTGTTAGATCGATTTGATTACTGATTAGGTTAACTTTATCGCATTGTTACTTCCTATCATTCACAGTCGTAGATCGGTTCGCTTTTAAAACACATTCGATTACTTCGATTCTTGCTGATTACAACACTTACTCCACATAATACAACTAAAACATAAAATCGACTATCTATAGTCAAAGAAAGTCAAAGTTGGCTTGGACTTTGACTTTGACTTTGACATTCAAAAACACGGGGTGTTACAGCCTTCCCTTGTTTAGGGAATTTGGTCCCGAAATTAGGCTCGAAGGCTACACAACACCGTGATTTACCAATTTGATGCTTCAGATCTATTTATTCAAACAACTGCGGGTACTTGGCCTTCATGTCGCTTTCGAGTTCCCAAGTGAACTCCGCGCCTCGTTTGCATTCCCATCGGACCTTCACGATCGGGATGCGAGAGCGCCTGAGTTGCTTGGTTTGGCGATCCATGATTTCGACAGGCTTTTCCACGAAGTGTAATATTTCGTTGACCTGAAGATCATCGAGCGGTACGATTAGATCATGATCAGCAAGGCATTTTCGGAGGTTAGAGACGTGGAAAGTCGGGTGGACGTTACTGAGTTCCTCCGGTAATTCGAGTCTGTAGGCGACTTTTCCGATTCTTTCCAGAATCCTAAAAGGTCCAACATATTGAGGCGCTAGTTTCCCTTTCTTGCCGAATCGGACTACACCCTTCCAAGGTGATACCTTTAGGAGTACGTAGTCACCAACTTCAAATTCAAGGGGCTTGCGTCTTTTATCGGCGTAACTTTTCTGTCTGTTCTGAGCTTTTACCAAGTTGTCTCGAATCTGGTGGATTTTGTCAGTCGTTTCTTGTAGAATCTCGGGACCGGTTAGTTGCGAGTGACCGATCTCGTGCCACACAATAGGCGATCGACATCTTCTACCATACAAAGCCTCGAAAGGTGCCATTTGAATGCTGGCATGGTAGCTATTATTGTACGAAAATTCCACCAATGGCAGGTGTTTTGATGTGTGTAAAATGCAACATATAAATCACATCAATTAAGGCATAAAACTAACCCTTTTTTAGTACTAATGTTGGAAAAAGAGTGTTTTTGTCTTCCTTTTGTATTTTCAGGATGAAATGAGCTCAAAATCACAAAAGAAGCAAAAAGACAACTAATTCTAGCATAAATACAAGAAAAGGAATAAAAGTAGACTGCCCGGATCCTCAACGGCACCTCCCAAGGCAAAGAAGAGAAAACAGAAGACTGAACACGCCCCGTGTCCAGCGGACACGGGGCCGTGCCCAGGAAGCAGCAGAAAAGACAAACCAGTAGAAGCTTCCATTGCCCACCACGGGGCCGTGTCCAGCGGGCACGGGGGCGTGGTGAAAGTACAGCAGGCGCATTAATTGTAATTGCGAATTACAATTAATGAAGAGAGAGAATGTCAGACGGGCACGGGGGCGTGTCCAGCGGACACGGGGCCGTGCCCAGCCTTCTGTTCAGCCTATAAATAGGGGAGCTTGGTTTCATTCCATTTCATCCCTTGGCACACCACCTCTCTCACACTTCATCCACTAGCCACCACCACCATAATACCATCATCCACCACCATCATCCATTGTCCATCGTAGAGTGTGTGAGTCGTCTCGGGATCCAAGATTGATAGTAAGAGTTCTTGACAATCAAGGCCATGTTTGCCTAAGTCTCTTACATCACTTGGTGAAGACAAGTGTTTAGTATAATACTTTTTATTTTTAATCTTTTGCACTTTTTATTTGGTTTTGTATTAATGACTTTAATAACTAGTTACTTATGTTGAAGGTGATCTTTCCTTATCGTTTGTCCGTGGTGTCTTGGCGTTATTTTACTGTCTATATAAAATAAAAGATTTTCACCATTCATATCTCCACGGTCTATATGGAGGTATGTTGGCTACCTGGTCGGGGGTTAAGGGAACGGCTTGGTAAGGGTCTTGCCCTTGTTCAGCGTTTAGAGGTCCTGCTTGGGACCTGGGTCAAATTTAGTAGGATCTCCTTCAATGCCCATAGGTATTGGATGGCGGGGATCCAAACTCTTTGACCCCCTCATAAGTTAACTACTATTAATACTACAACCCGGTTATTTAGGACTGTATCCCTGCTGACTCAGACTACTTAGCCGAGGGTAACGTCACCGCCGAAAGCGGGGCCTACCACAATTTGCATTAATAACTTAATTCATTATCTTTCAATAATCCGACCCTTTAGGATTGTATCCTTGCTGACTCAAACTACTGGGTTGAGGGTAACGTCGCCTTCAAAAGAGGGGCCTACTACAATAACTAAGATAATCTCTTAAACAAGTGCAAAAGTGCGAAAATAATCAAGGGTTATACTACTACACGTGTCGGATCCAAGTGATTCATCTTGTCTATCTGTTTTTATTTTATTTTATTTTTCAGCATTTAGTTAGTTTTTATTTTTCTTAGTTTAAAACATTTTTCTCACTTTTTGATTTGATTAGACGTTGAGGATAAACCGGTATTAAAAGCTCTTGTGTCCTTGGACGACCTCGGTATCTTACCAACACTATACTACGCCCACGATGGGTGCACTTGCCCATATGTGTGTTTAGTGTTAGTAAATATCGTGTTTTATAAATTTAAAACTTGGCTAAAAGTGTAAAAAGGGGCTTAAATACTCATAAAAAATATAACACACTTCACGCACATAAAGTTTTTGGCGCCGTTGCCGGGGACACAAGGATTTTAAGAAAGTTAGGAATCAACGGCCTAATCATATTTTTATTTTTCTTTAATTTTTTAGGATTTTTTCTTAGATTTTCAGCTTCTGCAGAGTTCAACACGGGGTCGTGCCTGCTGAACACGCCCCCGTGCTCAATCATTGGAACTGGCAATCCTGTTTTAAGTCAGACAGTAAGCTGAACACGGGGCCGTGTCCACTCAACACGCCCCCGTGCCCAAGATTCAGTTACTGAAAACAGAACCGTTAGATCCCGGCGGTTGGTAATTTCTGACACAAACATGAGTGATAGTAATTCTTTTTACTTTCGGCACTCTTATGGTTTGTGGTGTCGATTATGTGGAGGCGAACATGAGGAATTAAAATGTTATTTTCTCAACTATAGGCCCCACTATATAGACTCACCGATTCCTTGTAACCTTAAGAGGGGCGAAAGTAAAAATAAGCACTATCTCTCCCTCGAATGCGCCCAGCCAGATATTCTAGGAGAAATGCTCCTTGACGAGTTATTTCAACTAGAAGAACTAATTCTCAATTGGTCAAAAGAACTTAGGAAGGATTTTATAGATCCATCCCAAGATGATGACCATGAGGAAATGTTGGAACCGCATTCTGACAACCTCGTTGCTCCCGAAAATACCTTCATACCTAGAAAAGACGTGGACGATAGTCGTCCCTGTGTCGATTGTGCCGTGAAGGACTCCCCATCGACTTCGTTCGGTGTATACATAGACCTGAGCGATTCGGCATACACCTTCTTTAACGAGAGCCCGGAAAAGGGTTAGACTTGTCCACCTAGAATGAAAATAAGAATTACCCTCACCGATAACCTCTTGCGTTCTCGCCTTAGTATAGGACAATTAAGGTATCTTAGGCACTTTGGGGTTGTTCCAACAAATCAAGAACCACCCGATATAAATAAACTCCTTAGTAAACTCCATGAAACAGGCTGCCGACACGGGGCCGTGCCCGGTCAACACGCCCCCGTGTTCACTCAGAAGATTCTCTGCTGATTCTGTCAGAATACGGACAAAATGTGTCAGGATTTTCTCTGCACACGGGGCCGTGTCCAGCGAACACGGGGCCGTGTTCAGTGTGCTGTCGTTTTCTTTAAATGCAGCCTGAATCCTGCTCATTTTTTACCACTTCACCAAGCAGAGATTCCTGGGATCTTCACATATACCATCCTAGGTAAGTGCTAAAAGAAGGTTCCTAAGGACCATCTTGTCTTTTCCACTTTTGTTCATTTCTCCTTCTTCCAAAAATTTTTCAAACATCCCCTCCATGGAAGCTTGGAAACCCATGATTCCAATCTTCTATGAAAGGTTTGTAGGATTTTTGGCTGCAGATTCTTATCTAAAGTTAGTTCTATAACTTTGTTTTAAATTATCTGAGCTTAGAACACGATAAAAGTGTATTAAAATAATTTAAAAACCTAGAATCGTTAGACAAAAATCCTGCAGACAGCTGAACACGGGGCCGTGCTCACTGAGCACGGGGTCGTGTTCGAGGTACTGTTCTGCAAAAGTTTAGTTATCTTCGGCTTCTTTCGCAGAAAATGGCCAGCAGAAATAGCGGAACATCTTCGAGAAATAACCGAAATGGAAGGAGGTCGTCCACGGCGGAGGATTCCCTAGTAAACTACGTTTACGCTTTGAGGAAAGCCATAGACGAGATGACGGGAGTGGAAGAAGCATTGGTGGACCGTATTAATCATCTGACGGTAGGTTTGGAGGGCTGCCTGCGAGAAGTAAACCTCCTGCACCAGAGGTTAAACCTTCTCGCTTCCCCGCCTTTGGTTCCGGTGATAACCCAAAGGGCGTGGAATGTAGTACCCGAGGTCATCATTCCAGCCGAATGGCACGCCATGCACCAAGTGCCTCAACCAAGGGTGGTGCAAGGAGTCCCGGTGAGCGTTCCTCCTCAAGACACCGAAGAGAATGAAGCCACCTTCTACCTCCCAAGGGAGATAGAAGAATGGCTTTGAATGACAACCGAGGAGCCATCGGCTAGAGAGTGTTACTACATCGGGAAGCTATTCCCGAAATTTTCCTAAATAAGTAGAACCCTTATGATAACCTCATGTATCCCCTAGTTATTTAGCTAACTTAATGTAATATTTCTCTATGTTTGCAATATTATGATGGTTTTTAAGATTGATGGTTGTTTTGCGAATAAAACACACTCATGGTGGTAATGGATGAAAAAGGGAACGAGAAAAATGGAACCATGCACGAAGAACAGAGCAACCCGACACAAATCTCCATCACAGAAGGCTCAACACGGGCCGTGCCCAACCAACACGGCCCCGTGCTGAGCCACCTGCAGGAAAACACCCAGTTCAGGTAACTGGACACGGGCCGTATTCAGCGGACACGCCCCCGTGTCCAGGCTTCTGTTTCAACTCTATAATTTTTGTTACTGGCACTTGACCACGGGGCCGTGCCTGGTCACCACGGGGCCGTGTCCAAGATGCCAGTAACATAAATCTTTGCTTTTTAACCCACTTTTACACATTCTAATCAACCAAAAACATTGTTTTTGGACACATTGAGGACAATGTGTAATTTAAGTGTGGGGGGATGCTAAAACCTTGAATTTTGCAAATCCTAAATACAAGCCTTACACAAAACTCTATTGGAACCGCTAAACACCCCAAAAATTTTTTTCAAAAACTTTTTCATTTTTTTTTTATTTACTTGTCTTAGTTTGAGTTGGGAATAACAAGTTCTAAAAAGGTTATATTTTTATAAGTTTACAACCGATAGCGTCGTGATAACAAAGAACCAACATAAGAAAATTATCAAACGGCATAACAAGTCTAGTTAAAAATTCGATTATATATATACTTGATCACATTAAAAAAAACACATTCCCACAAAAGTGAGTTTTGAGCCTTTATTGAGCATAAAAATATACATATTTAGATTAAATGCTCATTTTTCGTTTCTTGTGTGAATAGCCGCTTGGTTCTTACAAATCTAGAACTTGCCACGACAATACATTCCCGGTCCTTACCAACTTAAACCCAAGTAAGTAAATGATGGAGGCATTAGTACTAACCATTTTTTCTTCCAAAACCATTATTTTTCATTTTTTCACCTACCCAAAAATCCCCCTAGATAGCCCCTTTGAGCCTAAACCTTTTCATTTCATTACCCCAAAACCCTTTTCACCCACCAAAAACCTTTTTTATTTTTCACCCTTTATTTTAGTAACAAGCTCGGTTTTTGGTAAACTCGCCTTTTTAGGTGATGAAAAAAAAAACAACAACAACAACAATGATGAAGTCAAAAACAAACAAAAGCTATATAAAAGCTTGTTTGGAGAAATACTTCAAAATAAAAAGTCGCTAAAGACAAGGTACTTTACGAAAACCGACGCTTTTTACGATTTTTCGCCCTTTTTACTAACCACTAACCCACCCACCCACCTTTAACCCAAGCCTAACCCTTCACCCAAAAGTCCTCTTGATATTTGCAAAGGTAAAAAGTTAAAAAGGAGGAGGATTGATTGCTTGGCAAGCCTATGGAAGGCGTAAGTTCCATGCCGCTCTCGAGTGATTCACTAAAAATATACACTTTCGGCCGAGTGTTGAGTGATCCCCCGTGAGGTATGTGAACTTGTATATAAATGGAATTTTAATAAGGCATGCTATGCCCAAATAAGTAATATATCTTATGAAACGTTCAAAATAAATCATAACGAATAGGATTGTAAATAAATAAAAATAAAACTTACAAAGACCTTGGATTCCCGACACTCTAGGACAAGCTAAAAACCTTCTCTTCTACCTATTCCATTTGGGAGTGTAAGCCACATTTAAAGAGTTTTGCTTGAGGACAAGCAAAAGTTCAAGTGTGGGGGTATTTGATGTGTGTAAAATGCAACATATAAATCACATCAATTAAGGCATAAAACTAACCCTTTTTTAGTACTAATGTTGGAAAAAGAGTGTTTTTGTCTTCCTTTTGTATTTTTAGGATGAAATGAGCTCAAAATCACAAAAGAAGCAAAAAGACAACTAATTCTAGCATAAATACAAGAAAAGGAATAAAAGTAGACTGCCCGGATCCTCAACGGCACCTCCCAAGGCAAAGAAGAGAAAACAGAAGACTGAACACGCCCCGTGTCCAGCGGACACGGGGCCGTGCCCAGGAAGCAGCAGAAAAGACAAACCAGTAGAAGCTTCCATTGCCCACCACGGGGCCGTGTCCAGCGGGCACGGGGGCGTGGTGAAAGTAGAGCAGGCGCATTAATTGTAATTGCGAATTATAATTAATGAAGAGAGAGAATGTCAGACGGGCACGGGGGCGTGTCTAGCGGACACGGGGCCGTGCCCAGCCTTCTGTTCAGCCTATAAATAGGGGAGCTTGGTTTCATTCCATTTCATCCCTTGGCACACCACCTCTCTCACACTTCATCCACCACCCACCACCACCATAATACCATCATCCACCACCATCATCTATTGTCCATCGTAGAGTGTGTGAGTCATCTCGGGATCCAAGATTGATAGTAAGAGTTCTTGACAATCAAGGCCATGTTTGCCTAAGTCTCTTACATCACTTGGTGAAGACAAGTGTTTAGTATAATACTTTTATTTTTAATCTTTTGCACTTTTTATTTGGTTTTGTATTAATGACTTTAATAACTAGTTACTTATGTTGAAGGTGATCTTTCCTTATCGTTTGTCCGTGGTGTCTTGGCGTTATTTTACTGTCTATATAAAATAAAAGATTTTCACCATTCATATCTCCACGGTCTATATGGAGGTATGTTGGCTACCTGGTCGGGGGTTAAGGGAACGGTTTGGTAAAGGTCTTGCCCTTGTTCAGCGTTTAGAGGTCCTGCTTGGGACCTGGGTCAAATTTAGTAGGATCTCCTTCAATGCCGATAGGTATTGGATGGCGGGGATCCAAACTCTTTGACCCCCTCATAAGTTAACTACTATTAATACTATAACCCGGTTATTTAGGACTGTATCCCTGCTGACTCAGACTACTTAGCCGAGGGTAACGTCACCGCCGAAAGCGGGGCCTACCACAATTTGCATTAATAACTTAATTCATTATCTTTCAATAATCCGACCCTTTAGGATTGTATCCTTGCTGACTCAAACTACTGGGGTTGAGGGTAACGTCGCCTTCAAAAGAGGGGCCTACTACAATAACTAAGATAATCTCTTAAACAAGTGCAAAAGTGCGAAAATAATCAAAGGTTATACTACTACACGTGTCGGATCCAAGTGATTCATCTTGTCTATCTGTTTTTATTTTATTTTATTTTTCAGCATTTAGTTAGTTTTTATTTTTCTTAGTTTAAAACATTTTTCTCACTTTTTGATTTGATTAGACGTTGAGGATAAACCGGTATTAAAAGCTCTTGTGTCCTTGGACGACCTCGGTATCTTACCAACACTATACTACGCCCACGATGGGTGCACTTGCCCATATGTGTGTTTAGTGTTAGTAAATATCGTGTTTTATAAATTTAAAACTTGGCTAAAAGTGTAAAAAGGGGCTTAAATACTCATCAAAAATATAACACACTTCACGCACATCAAGTTTTTGGCGCCGTTGCCGGGGACACAAGGATTTTAAGAAAGTTAGGAATCAACGGCCTAATCATATTTTTATTTTTCTTTAATTTTTTAGGATTTTTTCTTAGATTTTCAGCTTCTGCAGAGCTCAACACGGGGCCGTGCCTGCTGAACACGCCCCCGTGCTCAATCATTGGAACTGGCAATCCTGTTTTAAGTCAGACAGTAAGCTGAACACGGGGCCGTGTCCACTCAACACGCCCCCGTGCCCAAGATTCAGTTACTGAAAACAGAACCGTTAGATCCCGGCGGTTGGTAATTTCTGACACAAACATGAGTGATAGTAATTCTTTTTACTTTCGGCACTCTTATGGTTTGTGGTGTCGATTATGTGGAGGCGAACATGAGGAATTAAAATGTTATTTTCTCAACTATAGGCCCCACTATATAGACCCACCGATTCCTTGTAACCTTAAGAGGGGCGAAAGTAAAAATAAGCAATATCTCTCCCTCGAATGCGCCCAGCCAGATATTCTAGGAGAAATGCTCCTTGACGAGTTATTTCAACTAGAAGAACTAATTCTCAATTGGTCAAAAGAACTTAGGAAGGATTTTATAGATCCATCCCAAGATGATGACCATGAGGAAATGTTGGAACCGCATTCCGACAACCTCGTTGCTCCCGAAAATACCTTCATACCTAGAAAAGACGTGGACGATAGTCGTCCCTGTGTCGATTGTGCCGTGAAGGACTCCCCATCGACTTCGTTCGGTGCATACATAGACCTGAGCGATTCGGCATACACCTTCTTTAACGAGAGCCCGGAAAAGGGTTGGACTTGTCCACCTAGAATGAAAATAGGAATTACCCTCACCGATAAGCTCTTGCGTTCTCGCCTTAGTATAGGACAATTAAGGTATCTTAGGCACTTTGGGGTTGTTCCAACAAATCAAGAACCACCCGATATAAATAAACTCCTTAGTAAACTCCATGAAACAGCCTGCCGACACGGGGCCGTGCCCGGTCAACACGCCCCCGTGTTCACTCAGAAGATTCTCTCTTGATTCTGTCAGAATACGGACAAAATGTGTCAGGATTTTCTCTGCACACGGGGCCGTGTCCAGCGAACACGGGGCCGTGTCCAGTGTGCTGTCGTTTTCTTTAAATGCAGCCTGAATCCTGCTCATTTTTGACCACTTCACCAAGCAGAGATTCCTGGGATCTTCACATATACCATCCTAGGTAAGTGCTAAAAGAAGGTTCCTAAGGACCATCTTGTCTTTTCCACTTTTGTTCATTTCTCCTTCTTCCAAAAATTTTTCAAACATCCCCTCCATGGAAGCTTGGAAACCCATGATTCCAATCTTCTATGAAAGGTTTGTAGGATTTTTGGCTGCAGATTCTTGTCTAAAGTTAGTTCTATAACTTTGTTTTAAATTATCTGAGCTTAGAACACGATAAAAGTGTATTAAAATAATTTAAAAACCTAGAATCGTTAGACAAAAATCCTGCAGACAGCTGAACACGGGGCCGTGCTCACTGAGCACGGGGCCGTGTTCGAGGTACTGTTCTGCAAAAGTTTAGTTATCTTCGGCTTCTTTCGCAGAAAATGGCCAGCAGAAATAGCGGAACATCTTCGAGAAATAACCGAAATGGAAGGAGGTCGTCCACGGCGGAGGATTCCCTAGTAAACTACGTTTACGCTTTGAGGGAAGCCATAGACGAGATGACGGGAGTGGAAGAAGCATTGGTGGACCGTATTAATCATCTGACGGTAGGTTTGGAGGGCTGCCTGCGAGAAGTAAACCTCCTGCACCAGAGATTAAACCTTCTCGCTTCCCCGCCTTTGGTTCCGGTGATAACCCAAAGGGCGTGGAATGTAGTACCCGAGGTCATCATTCCAGCCGAATGGCACGCCATGCACCAAGTGCCTCAACCAAGGGTGGTGCAAGGAGTCCCGATGAGCGTTCCTCCTCAAGACACCGAAGAGAATGAAGCCACCTTCTACCTCCCAAGGGAGATAGAAGAATGGCTTTGAATGACAACCGAGGAGCCATCGGCTAGAGAGTGTTACTACATCGGGAAGCTATTCCCGAAATTTTCCTAAATAAGTAGAACCCTTATGATAACCTCATGTATCCCCTAGTTATTTAGCTAACTTAATGTAATATTTCTCTATGTTTGCAATATTATGATGGTTTTTAAGATTGATGGTTGTTTTGCGAATAAAACACACTCATGGTGGTAATGGATGAAAAAGGGAACGAGAAAAATGGAACCATGCACGAAGAACAGAGCAACCCGACACAAATCTCCATCACAGAAGGCTCAACACGGGCCGTGCCCAACCAACACGGCCCCGTGCTGAGCCACCTGCAGGAAAACACCCAGTTCAGGTAACTGGACACGGGCCGTGTTCAGCGGACACGCCCCCATGTCCAGGCTTCTGTTTCAACTCTATAATTTTTGTTACTGGCACTTGACCACGGGGCCGTGCCCGGTCACCACGGCGCCGTGTCCAGGATGCCAGTAACATAAATCTTTGCTTTTTAACCCACTTTTACACATTCTAATCAACCAAAAACATTGTTTTTGGACACATTGAGGACAATGTGTAATTTAAGTGTGGGGGGGATGCTAAAACCTTGAATTTTGCAAATCCTAAATACAAGCCTTACACAAAACTCTATTGGAACCGCTAAACACCCCAAAATTTGTTTTCA
This sequence comes from Helianthus annuus, assembly GCF_002127325.2. Lineage (NCBI taxonomy): Eukaryota > Viridiplantae > Streptophyta > Magnoliopsida > Asterales > Asteraceae > Helianthus > Helianthus annuus. The sequence continues at coordinate 15,084,552 of NC_035448.2, read as the reverse complement.
AAAACTTTTTCATTTTTTTTATTTACTTGTCTTAGTTTGAGTTGGGAATAACAAGTTCTAAAAAGGTTATATTTTTATAAGTTTACAACCGATAGCGTCGTGATAACAAAGAACCAACATAAGAAAATTATGAAACGGCATAACAAGTCTAGTTAAAAATTCGATTATATATACTTGATCACATTAAAAAAAACCCATTCCCACAAAAGTGAGTTTTGAGCCTTTATTGAGCATAAAAATATATATATTTAGATTAAATGCTCATTTTTCGTTTCTTGTGTGAATAGCCGCTTGGTTCTTACAAATCTAGAACTTGCCACGACAATACATTCCCGGTCCTTACCAACTTAAACCCAAGTAAGTAAATGATGGAGGCATTAGGACTAACCATTTTTTCTTTCAAAACCATTATTTTTCATTTTTTCACCTACCCAAAAATCCCCCTAGATAGCCCCTTTGAGCCTAAACCTTTTCATTTCATTACCCCAAAACCCTTTTCACCCACCAAAAACCTTTTTTTATTTTTCACCCTTTATTTTAGTAACAAGCTCGGTTTTTCGTAAACTCGCCTTTTTATGTGATGAAAAAAAAAAAACAACAACAACAACAATGATGAAGTCAAAAACAAACAAAAGCTATATAAAAGCTTGTTTGGAGAAATACTTCAAAATCAAAAGTCGCTAAAGACAAGGTACTTTACGAAAACCGACGCTTTTTATGATTTTTCGCCCTTTTTACTAACCACTAACCCACCCACCCACCTTTAACCCAAGCCTAACCCTTCACCCAAAAGTCCTCTTGATATTTACAATGGTAAAAAGTTAAAAAGGAGGAGGATTGATTGCTTGGCAAGCCTATGGAAGGCGTAAGTTCCATGCCGCTCTCGAGTGATTCACTAAAAATATACACCTTCGGCCGAGTGTTGAGTGATCCCCCGTGAGGTATGTGAACTTGTATATAAATGGAATTTTAATAAGGCATGCTATGCCCAAATAAGTAATATATCTTATGAAACGTTCAAAATAAATCATAACGAATAGGATTGTAAATAAATAAAAATAAAACTTACAAAGACCTTGGATTCCCGACACTCTAGGACAAGCTAAAAACCTTCTCTTCTACCTATTTCATTTGGGAGTGTAAGCCACATTTAAAGAGTTTTGCTTGAGGACAAGCAAAAGTTCAAGTGTGGGGGTATTTGATGTGTGTAAAATGCAACATATAAATCACATCAATTAAGGCATAAAACTAACCCTTTTTTAGTACTAATGTTGGAAAAAGAGTGTTTTTGTCTTCCTTTTGTATTTTTAGGATGAAATGAGCTCAAAATCACAAAAGAAGCAAAAAGACAACTAATTCTAGCATAAATACAAGAAAAGGAATAAAAGTAGACTGCCCGGATCCTCAACGGCACCTCCCAAGGCAAAGAAGAGAAAACAGAAGACTGAACACGCCCCGTGTTCAGCGGACACGGGGCCGTGCCCAGGAAGCAGCAGAAAAGACAAACCAGTAGAAGCTTCCATTGCCCAACACGGGGTCGTGTCCAGCGGGCACGGGGGCGTGGTGAAAGCACAGCAGGCGCATTAATTGTAATTGCGAATTACAATTAATGAAGAGAGAGAATGTCAGACGGGCACGGGGGCGTGTCCAGCGGACACGGGGCCGTGCCCAGCCTTCTGTTCAGCCTATAAATAGGGGAGCTTGGTTTCATTCCATTTCATCCCTTGGCACACCACCTCTCTCACACTTCATCCACCACCCACCACCACCATAATACCATCATCCACCACCATCATCCATTGTCCATCGTAGAGTGTGTGAGTCGTCTCGGGATCCAAGATTGATAGTAAGAGTTCTTGACAATCAAGGCCATGTTTGCCTAAGTCTCTTACATCACTTGATGAAGACAAGTGTTTAGTATAATACTTTTTATTTTTAATCTTTTGCACTTTTATTTGGTTTTGTATTAATGACTTTAATAACTAGTTACTTATGTTGAAGGTGATCTTTCCTTATCGTTTGTCCGTGGTGTCTTGGCGTTATTTTACTGTCTATATAAAATAAAAGATTTTCACCATTCATATTTCCACGGTCTATATGGAGGTATGTTGGCTACCTGGTCGGGGGTTAAGGGAACGGTTTGGTAAGGGTCTTGCCCTTGTTCAGCGTTTAGAGGTCCTGCTTGGGACCTGGGTCAAATTTAGTAGGATCTCCTTCAATGCCCTTAGGTATTGGATGGCGGGGATCCAAACTCTTTGACCCCCTCATAAGTTAACTACTATTAATACTATAACCCGGTTATTTAGGACTGTATCCCTGCTGACTCAGACTACTTAGCCGAGGGTAACGTCACCGCCGAAAGCGGGGCCTACCACAATTTGCATTAATAACTTAATTCATTATCTTTCAATAATCCGACCCTTTAGGATTGTATCCTTGCTGACTCAAACTACTGGGGTTGAGGGTAATGTCGCCTTCAAAAGAGGGGCCTACTACAATAACTAAGATAATCTCTTAAACAAGTGCAAAAGTGCGAAAATAATCAAAGGTTATACTACTACACGTGTCGGATCCAAGTGATTCATCTTGTCTATCTGTTTTTATTTTATTTTATTTTTCAGCATTTAGTTAGTTTTTATTTTTCTTAGTTTAAAACATTTTTCTCACTTTTTGATTTGATTAGACGTTGAGGATAAACCGGTATTAAAAGCTCTTGTGTCCTTGGACGACCTCGGTATCTTACCAACACTATACTACGCCCACGATGGGTGCACTTGCCCATATGTGTGTTTAGTGTTAGTAAATATCGTGTTTTATAAATTTAAAACTTGGCTAAAAGTGTAAAAAGGGGCTTAAATACTCATCAAAAATATAACACACTTCACGCACATCATGTTTGCTCCAACTACCACCAAAATCTATAACACACGCTCGGAGCATGTCTTCAAGTGTACGGATCGCTCTTTCAGTCTGTCCGTCGGTTTGAGGATGGAATGCAGTACTTAGATTAAGCGACGTACCAAGGGCCGCTTGAAACGTTTCCCACAATCGCGAAGTGAACCGAGCGTCACGGACTGAAATGATGTCACGAGGCGTACCATGATTACGAATGATCTCGTCGGTGTAGATTTGGGCTAGTCGTTCCACCTTGTAGTCTTCTCGTATCGGCAAAAAGTGAGCTGATTTCGTTAGACGATCAACTATGACCCAAATACTGTCATGACCTGATGGCGTGGGCGGGAGTTTCGTTATGAAATCCATAGCTATACTCTCCCACTTCCATATAGGTATCGGCGGCTGTTCGAGTAAGCCAGAAGGTCTTTGATGTTCAGCCTTGACTCTTGCACAAGTTAAACAGCTTCCAACGTATAGAGCGATATCCCATTTCATACCCGGCCACCAGTACTTATAACGCAGATCCTGGTACATCTTGTCTGCACCGGGATGAATAGAATACCGGGACTTGTGGGCTTCGTTCATGATAATATTTCGCAAATCGGTCCGCTTAGGGATCCAAATTCGGTCCAGATAATAGAATATCACATCTGATTTGCTTACTAACTGAGCTCCATCGTGATAGATCCCCTCTCTCTTCAATGTACGCTCGTTAAAGCAAGCATGTTGAGCTTTGCGAATAAGGGTTTTGAGATTGTGCTGGGCTTGGATGTTTCGAGTACTGAGCACGTAACTCTTTCTGCTGAGCGCAACCACATTCGCCTTGCCTGGGTGATAACGAATCTCACAGTTGTAATCATTGAGAAGTTCTACCCATCGGCGTTGACGCATATTAAGCTCTCTCTGATTAAAGATATGTTGTAAACTCCTGTGATCAGTGTAGATCGTACACTTAGTGCCATACAGGTAGTGTCGCCAAATCTTCAATGCAAAGACAACCGCGCCTAGCTCGAGGTCATGGGTTGTATAGTTCTTCTCGTGGATCTTGAGCTGACGAGATGCGTAGGCTATAACCTTGTCTCGCTGCATGAGAACACAGCCGAGACCAAGGTTAGAAGCATCACAGTAGACAATGAAGTTATCGCTTCCGTCGGGCAGTGTAAGGATCGGTGCGTTGCACAGCATATGCTTGAGGGTTTGAAAGGCAGTCTCTTGTGCGTTTCCCCACACAAAAGGCTTATCCTTATGCGTAAGAGCAGTAAGCGGCACAACGATCTTGGAGAATCCTTCAATGAATCGTCGATAATAGCCCGCTAGTCCGAGAAAAGAACGAACTTCTGACGGGTTCTTAGGCGTAATCCAGCTTTTGACAGCTTCAATCTTCGCAGGATCGAGATGGAAACCCTGACTATTCACAATGTGACCCAGAAACTGAACCTCCTCCAACCAGAATTCGCACTTGGAGAACTTGGCATAGAGTTGGTTCCCCTAGAGTAACTCGAGAACCAAACGTAGATGTTGCGCGTGTTCGGCTTTCGATTTGGAATAAATCAAGACATCGTCGATGAATACGATGACGAAACGGTCAAGATAAGGCTTACACACGCGATTCATTAGGTCCATAAAAACCGCGGGTGCGTTGGTTAGACCAAAGGGCATGACAACAAATTCGTAGTGGCCATAACGGGTTCGAAAAGCGGTTTTAGGAATGTCTTCTTCCCGAATCCGTAGCTGATGATATCCTGAACGTAGATCGATCTTAGAGAAACATGCTGCACCTTGTAGCTGATCAAACAAATCGTCAATTCGGGGTAAGGGGTATCGGTTCTTGATGGTTAGCTTATTCAACTCCCGATAGTCGATGCACATCCGGAACGATCCATCCTTCTTTTTGACAAAAAGGACTGGCGCGCACCAAGGAGAGGTGCTTGGGCGAATAAAGCCTTTTTCGAGTAATTCCTGGAGTTGGTTCGAGAGTTCCCGCATTTCGGATGGAGCGAGTCGATAAGGGGCTTTGGCAACGGGGTTAGCTCCAGGAATGAGGTCGATACGAAAGTCGATATCACGACTTGGTGGTAGTCCGGGAAGATCGTCAGGGAACACCTGAGGGAATTCACGAACCACTGGAACATCTTTGACTTCAACTTTCTTTTTCTTTCCCTTCTCCGCTACTACGATGTTGGCCAAGAAGGCTCGGTATTCCTTGCAGAGATACTTGCTGGCTTGAATACACGACATAAGCTTGAGACCTTTCGACGTTGTTTCACCGTATACACATAGAAGATCACCATTCGCGAGCGAGAATCGAATCATCTTTTCAAAGCACACAACTTCAGCATGGTTTTCACGAAGAAAGTCCATTCCTATTATGACGTCAAAACTTCCGAGTTGCATCGGAATAAGGTCGATTGGGAAGATGTGATTGTTGAGTTCGAGAGTACAATCACGGAGTACTGAATTAACGGCAATAGTTCTTCCTGTAGCAACTTCGACTTCGAATGACGAGGACAGATAAGAGCGCTTACGACGAAGGAGCTTCTCGAATTCAAATGAGGCATAAATACCATTCACAAGGAACGTACCATTAACCACGTTGTTATCCGCCTGAGCCTGGCGGGCATTGATGTTGAAGGTTCGGGCATGGGCTACTTGCTGCTGTTGCTGACTGTTGCTGCTGCTACGGTTGTTGCTGCTGGGGCTCTTGCTTAACCACCCTGTTCGGGCACCTGTTGGCAAAGTGGTTAGGGTCACCACATGCAAAGCAAACTCGAGCATTAGCTGCTGGTGCTTGAGCTGCTTGTTGACCTTGAGGAGCAGGGAGTAGAGCTTGGTTGGCAGTAGCTTGAACTGGGCTTGACGAGGACCATAGCGACAGTTCGCAGTGAAATGACCGTAGAGGTTGCAGTGAGCGTAAAAACGACAAGCTAGACCACTGGATGATGATACGAACATGTCGGGCAGAGTGGGTGAGGGCCTGTGTATGCACGCTTCGCTGGCGGTGCATTGATCACTGGAGCTGAGCGCTGGTGCTGCTGCTGTTGAGCTGGTACAGCTTGTAGTGGAGTAGCGGTTGTTGCGGCAGCACAACTCTTGTTGCTGGAGCTGTTGTTGTTGTTCTTCTTCTTCCTCCTCGATGGCTTGGAGGGTTGAGCAGATGAGTCGGTGGGTGTTGCAGTGGCTTGATGCAGAGACTTGGTTGGCGTATCCCAGTAACCAGACTTTACTCGCTTATCATTGATCTCAGCGGCGAGTAGGTAGGTTTCTTCGATCGTTGCTGGCTTGGCGGCGTGAACAAAGTCGGCTACACAGTCGGGTAGGGCTCGGATATACTTCTTGATGGCTTGATCTGAGGTCTTGACTTGATCAGGATATATGATGCTAAGCTGCTTGAAGCGAGCAGTGAGAGCAGCGTTGTCTCCATCCTTCTGCTTGATTCCCCAGAACTCGTCCTCCAGCTTTTGGCGTTCATGAGGAGGGCAGAATTCTTCGATCATAATCGTTTTCAACTCCTTCCATGATAGCCCGTAAGCTGCATCATTTCCGCGCTTGTTTCGTTCAGCCGTCCACCACTCTAGAGCACGGGACTGGAAGACGCCTGTAGCATTGAGATTGCGGAGATGTTTAGGACATCCGCTCTGGCGCAGAGTGACTTCGACTGAGTCGAACCAGTGAAACATGGCTGTAGGACCATCTTCGCCAGTGAACTCCTTTGGTCCGCATGCTTTGAAGTGCTTGAAGCTAAAAGCAGCCTTGCTTGAATCCTTAGGGATTTCAGCTCGTGATTCTTCAGACGACTTGCTAGCGTTTTCATACACCTCACTCACAGCTTTCGCCACAGTTTTGGAGATGATAGCAGCGAGACGTCTGTCCCTCTTTTCCTGGCGGGAAAGTGGGGTTCGGTGTCGGGATCCAGACGACGACACGGTCTGCATTAGATATCGTCACGAGTCTCACCACAACGAAATCGAATCTCACCTCACACGTCTAGACTACTAAAGCTTAGAATCACGTCGAATCAAACATTATGTAACATATAGGCACATAATCACAGATACACATAATCATAGAACACAGAAGTACACAGAGCACAGAGTCACAAAAGCAGAGAAGCACGTAAGCACATAGAACATAGAACACAAAACACGTAAATACCTAGGCACTTAATTACTGAGGTAGGTAATATCACTTAATTCCCCTATAAGCACATATAGTTTTCTGACTACCTCAAGATTCTATCATTCAAAGAGTGCGTGTCGTTCGTATAACATATCGAGTAGCATCGTATAGTATAGTCTAACTTAGTCGTATAGCATAACATAGCATGATATCGTCTAGATTTGCGATAACTGGGGATCGAATTGAGATAGAATCAGCATATGCGAGTCGTGTGTGTTGATCGTAGTGGTAGTAAAATCGAATATTACCTCAAAATAAAACAGAGAAAGCAAATATAGACACAAAACAGAGAAAGCACACATAAACACATAAAATCAACGAGTCAGCAGAGTACGCGGTTGCGGTTTTTCAGAATCGAATCACATGAAATCGAGAGATAGATTGTCTGCGGCTACTAGACATCGACTACCCAAGGCAACTCGACTATTCGCAGTGGACTTGTCATCACTTCCGACTCTAGTGGTTGTGTTTCTGCCTCGATTCTCGGGCATTCCACACGCGTTCCCTAGGTCATACTTGTGAGTTCAGGTCGTTGGAGTCCATCGAGGCCTTGGTGAGATGAATAAAGTCCAGAACAAACTTCCAAGGTCAGGGTTTCACCCCTTGGCTTAGCAATTTCTTCCTTGTTTTTAATAAAATAAGGGAAATTATGCATCAAAATATGGATTCACTCCTGATTTGGTATAATCTCCCTTGTTTGTTGGTAAAAATAATGAGATAAGCATGAATAATCGAATAAAACCAGAATAAGTCAGGCAGTTTGGTCAGGAGTTTGCGGCTTTCACACCTATTCCCAACGAAATCTTCCGACTTTACTTGAAAATTCGAGTGCAGTGATAGTGAAAGATTGCGGAATAAGCACATAAACTTGGTCTGATGGTTCCTAACTATAGTCTAGGTCTCTAAGACAGTGACCCGGACTAGGTCGTGTCTGCCTAATTCCCTATAGTTATGGCTCTGATACCAATCTGTCACACCCCAACCGATGGCGGAATCATCGGGGCGCGGCACTGAGCGAAACAGATTGTCCAGAAGTTTCCACAACAACTATAATATAAATTCAGTTTAAATGACACGTCCCATACCGTGTCCCAAATAAATAACAAGTTATCATAGAAAGCAACCAGGCAAATAATTCCGTTCCGACAACTTAGATTCAATTATTATTATAGACAATTGTTTATTATTTCTAGACTCCCTAGCCTCGATTTCATCACCATGCGCGTAAGCATCCTAGCAACTTAAGCACCTGTCACATACGTTAAAATAAAGTCAATACATATAATGTAAAGGTGAGCACACAAGTTTAATAATAGCATATAAAGTTCGAATAGTTTACGCATAACCAGGCACGTACACAGAGGAAAACGATGCATGTTAATTATCGACATGGGACCATCAATACAACGACTGCGGGTTGACCGTCCGAGACGGTTCGCAATACATGATTACCACCGTAATCCATGCAAGTAATTGTCCTTAACAACCCCCGTGTGAACGGGTGCTGAGTCCAAACTATAGTACTACGTTGCTAAGGCATGTAGATAGCACTCCACGTGTAAACATAATAAACAGCATTCATTTATTCAAGTAGCACATGCAATTTGGTTAGCGTTCAAATAGTTTGTGTTTGATTGTGATTTGGTAGGTAACGTATGTAACACCCAAAAGTGCTAAAAGCAAAAAGGGATCGAGTATACTCACAGTGATTGATTGTGGATTAAAGGGAGCGCTGAGAGTAAGACTAGCCTGAATAGTTCGATAGCATAACGATAAGTAACGCGGAAAAGTAAACAAGTGTGAAATGGGTCGAATGGGCTGGTCGATCGAATGGCATGTTCGATCGAACGGGCTGTTCGGTCGGCTGGTATGTCCGGTTGGACAGTCCTGTTCGATCGGCCGGTAGGCTCGATCGGCTGGACCATTCGAGTGGATTGTTTCTTCCTCTGGTGTGTTTGTATTAGAGGATTTGAACTTTTGAAGTTTTCGTTGTAGTATATGAGAACACTGAAGTGTTCTTACCTTTCAAGTCAGTCGATCGAACGGTTCGTTCGATCGGCTAGCTCACTCGATCGGCTAGCTCACTCGATCGGCTAGGATCTTCAGTATTAGTCCTCAACTGAATGTCACTCGATCGAGCAGTTTGTTCGATCGGCTGGCATTCCCTACTACGAACGAGTTGTGAAAACGATTAAGTGTTGAAGCATGGTATCTCATGATCCGAACAGTAATGTTCACCAATCGAGTGCCATGTTCGATCGAACACTACTTCGTCAATACTATACCTCATGAAATTTTGAAAGTGTGGGACCATGTGCTAGCCGATCGGCTGGCCCGGTCGATCGGCTGGCATGTCCGATCGGCTGGGCTGTTCGAACAGCCTAGCCGTTCGGCCAGCATTTCTGACCTGATCGGCCTTTCGTCTAACACTAGGCTGTTTGTTTATTTGTCATTCTTTCAAGGTATCTTGACATCGTGTTGAACCATGGTAACCTCCGTTCCTACTTGTTTCTTTGGCTCGAACAGGAATCACCCAAGTCCGGCCGGTGAACGGTTCGGAATGTCGGTTTAGAGTTTAACCCGAAATCGATGAACCTTGTTCATAGATCCCGAATCTTGAACCCTTTTAACTGTTTGAATGATTAGTTAGCCGGTTCAAGCTCCGTTTCTATCGGTTTGAAGGCATTGAGTGTAAAAGAGTTGAAAGAAAGTTGAGATTCCTTCTTTCAATCCTACACAGCTTGTGGATGTTTAGATCTTTGATAGATCTTAGCTTGTTTACGTGGAAATCGGTTAGATCTAAGCTAATCATAGTTGAATGAGGCCAAAACATGATGTTCTTCAAGAAAACCATGATGACATCACCCAAGAACACTTAGATCTTGGTGATTTCACGGTTAAAATCCAAGTTTTGAAAGATAGAAAGGTGTAGAATCAAGTAATGATCAAGATCGTACAAGATTTAGAGTGAAAACTTACCGGGATTGAGAGAAATATGAGAAAAGGTGAAGAATGGGAGCTGGCCGGTCAGAACTTTCCAAAAGTGGAATGAAGACAAGGACAACCCTATTTATAGGCTTCCAAAGGAGGAAAGTGGCAGCCGATCGGCCAGGAGCTCCGATCGAGTGGTCTGCTCGATCGGCTGGCAAGATGCTAGCCGATCGGCTGGCCTGTTCGATCAGGATGCTTCCTGTTCGATCCGCCACACACTTTGAGTATTTTGCGACGATTTTCGACGTTTCGATTTCGATGGACGATGATACGAATACGTTAGGGTTCCTAGTAAAATTACTTTTAATCCCAACCACTATATCTAACATACAATCTTCTATAAGTCACGTTTCGATGTCGGTTTCGATTGAGTTCGATTGCCTTTCGAGTTTCGATTCGATTTTCGATTGATTTGCTTGAATACCACACCAAACATAAAGTAAACATGCACAAGTAACACATAAGGCACACACACACGTATAACAATACCACAATTCGCATAATTCGAGTCTCGAGTTCGATTGATTGTTAGATCGATTTGATTACTGATTAGGTTAACTTTATCGCATTGTTACTTCCTATCATTCACAGTCGTAGATCGGTTCGCTTTTAAAACACATTCGATTACTTCGATTCTTGCTGATTACAACACTTACTCCACATAATACAACTAAAACATAAAATCGACTATCTACAGTCAAAGAAAGTCAAAGTTGGCTTGGACTTTGACTTTGACTTTGACATTCAAAAACACGGGGTGTTACAGTTTAGTTAACTTTATCGCATTGTTACTTCCTATAATTCACAGTCGTAAAGTGATCCGTAGCGATAAATATGCATCGATTACTGCGATTATAATTAATTACTCCACATAATACAACTAACATAAAACATAAAAAAGACTAACTATACGTCAAAGAAGTCAAAACTGGGATTGAGCAAGGAGAGACAGATTGCAATTTAGCAATCTTTTTCTTCCTTTGACTTTAATCTTGACTTTGAATTTGACTTTCAAAACACGGGGTGTTACAGTATTGTTCAATACGCTTCCTATTGAGGTCGCTTTTCAGACATTTTCAGTTCTGAACTACCTGCATGTTAGAGCATATTGGTTCATCGTATCAATATGAAGTGTATTTCCCTATACGCTTCCTACTGGGTCCCTATGGGAAGTGTATTGCCCAATACGCTTCCTATTGATTTAATTCATCCACCAACCAAAATCCTATGGGGAAGCGTATTGCCCAATACACTTCCCATTGATTTAATTCGTTCACCAACCAAAGCTTTATAGGAAGCGTGTTGCTGAATACACTTCCTGGTAACTGCAAGGAATCGTATTGTCCAATACGCTTCCTGTTGGCCTCACCTTTTAGTCCTTTTCACTTTTCAGTACTTTTCTATGTCTGAAATGCCTGCATGACAGAGAGTGTTGGGGTTCAGTGTACGAATGGGAAGCATATTGGCCTATACGGTTCCTATTGGTGTGGCATTTATTGCTTTTGAACCCTATAAGAAGCGTATTGGGCTATACACTTCATATTAAGGGATGTACACTAATTTTTGGGGGGTTTCTAGATACCATGACCCTTATCGTATCAATATGAAGCGTATTGCCCTATACGCTTCCTATTGATTTAATTAGTCCACCAACCAAAACCCTATGGGAAGCGTATTGCTAAATACACTTCCTGGTAACTGTAAAGGAATCGTATTGGGCAATACGCCTCCTGTTGAACTCAGTTTTCAAAAGTTGTCAGTACTTTTCAGGTCTGAACTTTATGCACTTCCTGCATGGTAGAGAGCAGCAGGTTTCAGCAAGCGAATAGGAAGCGTTTTGGCCTATACGGTTCCTATTGGTTTAGCATTGATGTGGGCGCGGCTATACACATTTATTTACAGTATCTACAACCGCACCCGACGAAAGGGTGTTTTATATTTATAAAAATGGTTTATACCTTAACATTAAAACACACACAACAAAGGACAAGTGTATCCCGTCATATATGCAGCAAAGTATTGGTAAGAGCCAGATATCGATCCATGGAACACGGGCGTTATAATGTACTAAATCTTTGTCATTGTTTTACCAGATATAAGGAAAGGTGAATGGTTGTTTAACCAAGTTATCTAAAATTACATCTAAAACATAAATATACTACTATCTTGTTTCACAAACAACCTAAACATGTTATCTATCAGATATGTCACAAAAGCACTTAATCAATTTTCCAATTTCGAGACAGCTAGTTACCGGGTCTGGATTTCTAGCATTATGATTCTTCGGAAAGTTAACGCGATGGTCACACGTTAACCACCTGAAATCGTTCATTAGCGATCTATTGATATTTATTCATGCGAACCTTTAAAGATAGGTTATTTACCGGGTCTGGATTCCTAACCTCACTTATCAAAGAAAGCAATACCGATGGTCACAATACAGCCACGAGGATAAGCAATTATGTAGATCATATAACAAACAATTTCAACTTTACAAGTCTTGAACACAAATCTACCATGTCAGCAATTTCAGACCAAAACTACTAAACAAAGATCATAAACCGCATTTAAGAACATGTAATCAACACCATATAATTCGTTAGAACCCTTACGTGCAAGAAAGTATTCCTAATCACAATAAGATATATCTTGTATAAAACCAATACCCTGGTCTGGTTTCATGGTGTAAACAAAGTCTACAAATAAGTGATTAATCAAGAAATAGTTACCATCCCACTAACCACAGATTCATTATCCAAGATAATCAAACATAATCAGAAACTCAACATCAATGAAACATTCATTATATAATCATGAAGATTCAACATGAAAAAGTACTAAGTTTCATATAAATAAGATTACAACATAAAGATTATTCAAGAAACAAGTTTATAACTACTATTACATAAACTACATAAAACATAAACTATCATCAGCTCATAACTTGCAAAATGATCAGAATACATGTTCAAGAACAAGGAATCAAACCATAAACAAGCAAGGAATTGATGGGTTTGATCGGTTATGCTTCCACTCGATCTTCAAGCTTCAAAGTGGTCTGATGAGGACTGCTTCGTGACCCAGAAAAATCCCAGAAACATGGAGAAAATCCCAACATTTTGATCAGTAGCGAATGCTGCTATTTATAAGCAATTTTAAGTTTGGCACGGCCGTGCCGATGGGTCGCACAGCCGTGCAGTCAGGCCTTATCGAGTGACGTCATTTTCTGCAATCCCGGGTCAGCCAAGTGGACTAGTGGACAAGTTGCCTGAGTCATCAGATCGGCACGGTCATGCCGTTGGTCGCACGGTAGTGCGAGGTCATCAGAAAGCTTGATTGGCATTGGCACGGTCATGCGGCGGGTGGCACGGTCATGCGGCCCGGGAACAGATCGGCACTGGTAGTACTTCCGAGATCGAACGATCGGCACGGTAGTGCCGATGGATGGCATGGATGTGCCACACCTGGCAGTCATCAGAATTTTGTTCTTTTTATCAGAAATGCATCAGAATTTGTCCGTTTTCATCAGAATTTTCTTTTGTTCTTCGTTTAAGACCTGAAAATATAAAAGTACCGGATTTGGTATCTAAACGTCGTGTTTTCGGTCAAAAACGCATAAAACGGAAGTGTTTTGGGGTATAAAAACATGTATAATTTAACGTATATCAAGCATTTATTGCTTTTAAACCTATAGGAAGCGTATTGTGCTATACACTTCGTATTGAGGGATGTACACTAATTTTTTGGGGGTGTCTAGATACCATGACCCTTTTGATTCTGTAGGATAATTTTGTAGAGTATCATAATTACTCTACAAATGATCTTGTAGGATAATTTTATCTTGTAGGATAATTTTGTAGAGTATCATAATTAGTCTACAAATGATTTTGTATGGTAATTTTGATCTTATGGTATAATTTTAATCTTGTATTGTGATTTTGATGTTCTATGGTAATTTTGTAGAGTATCATAATTACTCTACAAATGATCTTGTAGTGTAATTTTGATTCTGTAGGGTAGTTATGAGTAAATTAATTACGAAATGCCACTGTGTTTTTTTTACCTTTTCATGTCTTTCGTACGTTTTGTACGCTAAGGCTATTTGTATAGGATCTTTACCCTACTGATGTAAAATTCACATGCTATTTGCACCTTGGTTTGCAAAATTGCACATATGACTGGATTATTTTCTTTAATGGTTAACAAATCCTTCAAATGAGCTACTGACGAAATTCATAATATAAGGATACACTTGCATCCGAATCAGGGAAAACCCTTACCTAGGACCGAAGTCCGTGAACACTCGCTCGAAGGCACAAAAGTGCGGTGAGGTAAAATCTGCTCAATTTAAGAATCGAACTAACGATCGCCACCTACTCGCATAGTCTTTCATCATCACCAGGTGCGACCAAAACTAACTGGTGATGGCAGGTATCGAACCTGGGTCACTTAGAACACAAGTCTCTCATTTACCACTTCACCACCAACTTATTAGCTACACATTTGCGATATATTTAATAAATCGAGTTATATTTAATATATTTATTTATACTGGATATGATCAAATTGTAATGGTACTTGTATTAAACTAGTGGAATAACCCGCCCGTGTTGCGGGGCGCTAAACCAAATACTTCTCAGTTTAATAGCACTTACGCTTTTGTTTCGGTTACTTGTACATACTATTCGTTGCAGCGGACATTCAGTCTGTATCGTTTTGGTTTGTTACAACAACGTATGTAGGATACCAACAAATGGTATAACAACCAAAAAAGAAACGCCCAAGATGATTTCTACACATGTTTCATAATGATCGAAACCCATAAAAACGAATAACGGTGTCACTTTGTATAATACCGATATCGGTACTAATGACTGATTCGCTTTGTAATTACACCAGGCGTTATCAATTTGGTTCCTAAAGCATGTAACGATATTATTAAAATAACTAAAAGAGTAATACGTGTCACTTTATATAAAAACATCAATTTTTATCGAAACATAAATAAAAGTTTGAAGAATATGTTTGATAAGTACTGACAATTCCTAAATTCGGACAAGGGAATGAACAAACCCTGACAACTCTTAATTCAGACAAGGGAATGAACAAACCCTGACAAACCTTTAAATTCGGACAAGTAAAAGGAACAACAAATCCGGACAGGGTTAAAACAAGCAATTTTGGACAAGAGTCTTCAACAAATTCGAATAGAAACCCAGTAACCTCCTTCCAAATTTGTTTCCCATGTTTGACTTCACACAAGGTCGTAAACAAATTCGGAAAGATACAAATTCTGACAGAATAAACAAATTCAGACTCCTCAAAACAAATCATAAACTGACAGAGCAAATTCAGATCAAACCTCAGAGCTGCAGCAACTTGGAAAACAAGAAAACCATCTCAGTTGATGAACAACTTAAATTTCTTCAAGTTTTCTACAAAATCTTTACGTCTTCATGATGTTTGGTGGGAAACAAACATCAAATCAAGAGCACTGGTGATTCGGAAGGCGGTTAGACCATTTCGAATCGGTAACCATGCTTTGATACCACTTCTAAGGTCGCCTAGAGCACCTCGAACACACGAACCCGGACCGCTCAACACACACGTGATGTGCGGAAACCACCACGTGACTCGTACCGCTCCGTAGATCTCGTATAGAAGGAGTAGAAAATGAGAGAACCGATCAATCTGTGAATACACTGAGTATTCACAGATCACAACACCTGAACAATCACACACAGTGATAGCACACACAAAGGTAGGGTTTGTTTCTCTCTCTATAACAAGTCTTGTACAAAAAGTTTTCCCAAAAAACATTACCAATACATTTATTCAATTAGAATATATACTGTGACATATACGGACACACATGTTCTGACAACAAAAACCTAGTCCAAATTTGCTAGATAAATTCGGACATACTACCAAAGCTTCTAGTCAGTACTTAGACCAAGCGGAATGGGGGCCGGCTTAGGCCCGGCGAGGCCCCCCACACCGCCCCCACTCCTCTGGCTCGTCCTTTCCGTCACCCACCAGCCGATCTTCACGGGCCTCTCTCCTCTCTCCTAACACACACATCTATACATACATACATATATATATAAAGGGGTTCATCCCCCACCCCCTTGGTCCATCCCCTCCAAGCTGAGCCTACGTGGCGCTGACGTGGCGGCCCATCCCCTTGGGGATGAGGCTCTCCATACCCTCCAGTCTTATCAACATAAGTACTTACAAAACAACTAAATAGGTTCTGATAAGCTATAATAACAAGCTATAAATTCGGACAAGCTATACTAACAAATTCGGACCATATTTGACTCACGACTGTCCGAATTTGATAGATAAAAGACATCAACTTTCAACAAATTACAAGTAAGTCTCTGAAGATTCCTCAAGTAGTAGAATCTAACATTTATCATCCAAAGGTGCACTTACAGAATGTCGCAATGATATATTGGGAAATTTATAATACATTTAGCTCTTTTATTAAAACAATGAAAAATAATCAATTGCGTCAATTTATATAAAAAAATAAATCGCGAGACAACTTTGATGACATATATATTGTATTTCGATCATTTGTAGCTTACTATTCATAACTCGATTTTAAGTCAAATTTATATCAAAACGTAGATAAAAATAAAAATATTGTAACGGCATAGTCAAATAATTCAGAAAGTATCGTCTTTTTAAAAGCTACTTGAGATATTTGTTGTGTTTTGATTCTGAAAATGTTTTGAATGTTGTTGAATCAATTAAATTACGGCTATAGAGACCAATACGCTTCCTGTACGCTTGCTAGTTTTTGCGAGAATACACTCATCCCCGAAAGTTTGGATATATACCAGATTTCTGGTCCGATAGGAATCGTATTGCCCAATACACTTCGTATGGAATTAATTCGTCCACCAACGAAACCCTATGGGAAGTGTAATGCCCTATACACTTCCTGATGGGTCCCTATGGGAATAGTATTTGTCACACCCCAACCGATGGCGGAATCATCGAGGCGTGGCACTGAGCGAAAAAGATTGTCCAGAAGTTTCCATAACAATTATATTTATCAATTACTTAAAACAACATGTCCCATACCATGTCATAAAAGATAGTACAATTATTACAGACAAAATCTAGGCAAATAGTTCTGTTTCGACAACTCAAATTTCATTTGTACAGACAACTATTTGTTGGCCTCTAGGACCTTATTCTAGCCTCGCTTTCCTAGCAGATAAGCATCCTAAACACCTATTACATACGTTAAAATAAAGTCAATACACATAGTGTAAATGCGAGTATACAAGTTTGATAATCGCATATAGAGTTCGAAATAGTTTACGCATAACCAGCACGTACACAGAGGAAAACGAAGCATGTTAGTTATCGACATGAACCTATCGATACCAATGACTGCGGGTTGACTGCCCAAGGCAGTTCGCAATACATGATCACCATTGTAATCCATGCAAGTAATTGTCCATAACAACCCCCGTGTGAACGGGTGCTGAGTCCAAACTATAGTACTGTGTTTTGGTGGATTCAGGCCAAAACATGAAGTTTTTCAAGAACACATGATGACGTCATCCTAGAACACCTTGAATCTTGATGATTTCACGGTTAAAAGTTAAGATTTAAAAGATAGAAAGGTGTAGGAATGCGTATAGATCAAGAAAGTACAAGATTTAGGTCGAAATCTTACCGGAATCGGGAGAAATCTGAGAAAAGGCGGGGAGCACGAGCTGGTCGAACAGAGAGTTTCCAAAAGTAGAAAGAATGGAAGTGGCATGGGTATTTATAGAGTTCCAAAAGAGGAAAGGGCTAGTCGATCGACCAGGCAGCTTGATCGGACAGCTTGTCCGATCGGATGGCAGTCCGGGCGGACGACTTGTCCGATCGGACGGTAGTCCGGGCGGACGGCTGGTCGATCGGCTGGTTGCATGATCAGTCGGTCGCCTGGTTCGAGTGTTCGGTGCGACGATTTTTGTTGTTTCGATCTCGATTGCGAGTGTTGCGATGCGATAGAGTTTCCTAATCAAATTACTTTTAATCCCAACTACTCATATCTCGCGCTATCTCTTCTCCACTAATTATCATACTATATCAACATACAATCATCCTTATTTCGTATTCGTTTGGCGATTGAGTTCGATTGCGTTTCGACTGATCACCACACATAACATAAATAATCATGCACATGCAACACATAAGGCACACACACACGTATAACAATAACCAAAATGCGAAATTCGAGTTTGCGAGCGCGATGTTGATTAGATTAGTTCGATTAGCGTTTAGTTAACTTTATCGCATTGTTACTTCCTATAATTCACAGTCGTAAAGCGATCCGTAGCGATAAATATGC
Source organism: Helianthus annuus (assembly GCF_002127325.2). Classification (NCBI taxonomy): domain Eukaryota; kingdom Viridiplantae; phylum Streptophyta; class Magnoliopsida; order Asterales; family Asteraceae; genus Helianthus; species Helianthus annuus. Next base: position 15,066,128 of record NC_035448.2, on the reverse strand, counting down.
ATCGATTACTGCGATTATAATTAATTACTCCACATAATACAACTAACGTAAAACATAAAATAGACTAACTATACGTCAAAGAAGTCAAAACATGGATTGAGCAAGGAGAGACAGATTGCAATTTAGCAATATTTTTCTTCCTTTGACTTCAATCTTGACTTTGACTTTGACTTTCAAAACACGGGGTGTTACAGTATTGCTCTATATGCTTCCTATTGAGGTCGCTTTTCAGACATTTTCAGTTCTGAACTACCTGCATGTTAGAGCATATTGGTTCATCGTATCAATATGAAGTGTATTGCCCTATACGCTTCCTACTGGGTCCCTATGGGAAGTGTATTGCCCAATACGCTTCCTATTGATTTAATTCATCCACCAACCAAAATCCTATGGGAAGCGTATTGCCCAATACACTTCCCATTGATTTAATTCGTTCACCAACCAAAGCTTTATAGGAAGCATGTTGCTGCATACACTTCCTTGTAACTGTAAGGAATCGTATTGTCCAATACACTTCCTGTTGGCCTCACCTTTTAGTCCTTTTCACTTTTCAGTACTTTTCTATGTCTGAAATGCCTGCATGACATAGAGTGTCGGGGTTCAGTGTACGAATGGGAAGCATATTGGCCTATACGGTTCCTATTGGTGTGGCATTTATTGCTTTTGAACCCTATAAGAAGCGTATCGGGCTATACACTTCATATTAAGGGTGTACACTAATTTTTGGGAGGTGTCTAGATACCATGACCCCTAATAAAACGTGCTTAAAGGAGCAACTTATGATTGATCGTTACACCATGTCACGTTTAAAGTAACACTTGAAAGGGCCGGCCCGTCAGGGTAATTGGGCTAAGCGACCGCTTAGGGCCTCCGAAAAAATAGGGCCTCCAAAATTAAAAAAAAAAATAATCTATATTTATAAAAAAAGAATATTATATTTACAGTGATATTTATTAATATTAATACAAGTATAGTCTGATGGTAAGAACAAGATTTGGTTTTTGTAGAGGGCTAGTTTCGAATCTCACCTACTACCTATTTTCAAAATTATTAATCAACTCACTCACTCCTTTTATAAAGGGTTATAAATGCATCTTTTTTAATTACCTCTCTTAATCTAATAAACTAAAATATTTTTTCCACACATTTTTTAATATGATACGTCTATGTAAAATTTTATTTAAAAAAATCGTTTCTAACTAATAATAATAGGATACTTAAAATAAGTAGCATGTTTTAATACTAAGTTGTTATTTTTCATTTGTTTATTTTAAACAAATTATCACAATTATGTTAAAATATAGATGTGATAGATATTAAAATTAGGCTGTAATTCCTAGCCAGCTGAAACAATTATGACTTTAATAGGCATATGATGGATATTGTTAGGAGTCTTTTGTAAAACTCTTTTCATGGTTACATTACACGATACCTTTAGGGTATAGAAAGTGATTAAACACTTGAAAATTGTAAACTTCAAAATCAATCAATGAGAGTGTTTCATGTCAAAGTGGTAAACTATGCTCAAAAGTGTTGGCAATGGTTAAACACTTTATGAATTGATAAACTATTTTAAAAAAAAGGAAAAATGTGTGATTGGTTGAGAGATGACATGGACCCCACCACACACACCCCCTCTCTCCTTCCCTCTCTTCTCAACGATCGACAATGAAACACCGATCATCAAAGTCACCGTGCGGCAAAAGGGGGTAGGCGGTGGTGTTCCCGAGCGGCAAACCCCTTTGCTGATCCCCTTTGCCGCCCCACTCGATATCCCCTTATATATTTTGTTAATGGCAATATAAAGATACTCATAAATATTTCTATACCTGCATCTTATAGAACTTGGACCTTTCACCTCTCAAATAGAGAGGATGTACTTCACCACTATACCGTGTCTCCTTGGAAGTACATGATACCTACTAGCTTTTTAAGTGTTTAAATAACATCGATTCGATGGGAAAAAAGAATATATATGCACCCAATGTATCACATGATAACATAAATTGAAAACTGAACTTAAAGAAATTGACTTGTATATCATGTAGATGAAATGAAAGGGAACATAGACTTATAAAATACATATTTGGCTGACCCAAACAGTTTGTAGTTTCAAGTGGGGGACAAGATCCATCCATGAAAGTCATGAAGATTGAAGCTTTAAAGCTGGAGGATTGTTTGCTGTATCCATGTGACATCCAAACTCCATCTCTTAATTTTATTGTTACAAAAATAATGCATGCAATGTTGTTTATTTTAATATCCCCCACCTCTTATCTGTTATTGATTTAAAGGGACTTAATAATATGCATATGGTGCAGGTGTGTACTTGCAAAGACTAACATATCATCTTCCATCTTAATTGAATTCTTCACTTCAACGTCCAAACCCTACTATACTTTCATAGAAAGTTTCTTCCACTACTAGAAAACTTCGAAGTTTCCGACACCAGTTTTCGTCGGAAAATAACCTTTTTTCTAGTAGTGTTCATTTTGGTCTTGGGGACTACAGATTAACTATGACATATATGATATTACCTAAACCTAGTAATTAATTAGCTTTTTTAACCACGAGAACCGATATATTAATATCAAAATTAAAGAAATTAGCGAGAAACTTATAAGTACAAGGAAAGGAACCCAACAAAATGAAAACAAATCAATCCTCATAAGTCTTTGCTATCAATAGCGAGGACAGTCGTCGCCCCTATTGCTCCCGTTTCAGCTTGTAGCGAGTTATGGGTTGTGGATCCAAAGAGTTGAACTTCAATGTGACGAAAAGTCCAACACGTATAGAGACCTTTGTTAATAGCACTATTGTAAATCTAGTTAACCAAAAACACTTGAACCTTGTGAGATTGACGCGCGACAGAAACTTTATGCAATTATTAAAATATTACCCAATAAGTTATAAAGTATATGTTAATGGATCGATCATCGATGGATAATATACTAAAAAAGAAGGAAACCAAAGTAGATAGTGTTAGACAATAGTTAAGAATCATTGTAATATTAACACTGATGATAGGATAAATTAATTTGTTTGTTTTGTACAAAAGGAGTATTTAATACAATCAATACAAGGAGACTTTTGAGACTCTATAGTAAAGATAATTAATATAAGATATTCATAATTTCATACATGTGTTTGTGTGTGTTTAAATTGTGTTCAAATCAATCCCCAGCAGACCCTCTTTCACTTTTTTTACCTCTTACATGCACCCTAGACATGAGATGTTGATGAACTCTCACACACATCTTCATCCATTTCTCTCCTATGGAAGCTCCGGTGGCAGCCACAGGCGGCACACATGACGGCGGCCGTTGTACCTTCTTGTCCACCTGCCATGAACTCCCTGCAGCCATCTACAGCATACCCTCCGATATTAGCCGCATGATTCTTCTGGCACTCTCTATAACGAACCCGCTCAATCATCGATACCCTTGATGTTCTAGAGCTACTCTTTTTAACCACTACTTGACGTTTCTTCATTTTCCACTCTCTCTCTCAAAAAGATTATAAGGGTAAGAGAGAGGAATAGAGTTAGAAAAGAGAGAGAATTGTGAAGTGTGTAGCTATAAAACAAACCCTAAAGCTTGTATTCATGGCATTATATTGATGAAATGAGTTTACCGGCCACTTGGGGAAAAAAAGAATTATAGCTTGAAGGGGCATTATTGAGCACCATGTCATGTCTTGAGAATTCTTTTGGTTTCTGTGGTTATTTAATTAGGGCAAAGAGTCATCTTGGGCCATCTAGGTTACTTTCTTGAGTGGCCATTCATTTATGGACACGATATCCGATACCAAAATCTGGCTAGCCAATGGACAACTTACTAATGACAATATGCTTGATGGATGTTATGGTGCCAAAAATATTGACCCAAAGTGATTAGACATGGTCACATGGCATTGTAATCGCAATTAAAAGGTAGAATGGTTTCCCTTGATTAAATTTTTCAATGTATAAAAGTGGGGGAGCTTGAAAAGGGCCGTCAAGCGTCATGTGACAGCTATGTCAGTAATTATTAAAAATGTGATGTGGTGTAAATGTAACGCTTTGCATTTTCATATTTTCTTTATTTAGAAAATGTATTTGTATTTTTCTATTTTTGGTAACTTGTAATCGTATCATATTTGCTTTATATTCACAATCTTGTAACCCGAGGTTTTGATCATAATAAAATTTTATTTTATGCATACTTATACGTGTTGCAATACTTGGGTTATATGTTATCAATCTTGACTGCATACGCGCAACCAATGCTCGAAATACTTGTACTCATAACTTATACGTGCTTGATAACTATTAAATACGTGGTTACATTCTGTTATAATATACCCAAAAACGGGTCAAATATGAAAACTGACACGAACTAACCCAACTCATAACCGTCGGGCCAAAGACACACGAAGGCAGCCCAAGAGTCACCTCGTGACCTCGTGCCACATAATAATAATAATAATAATAATAATAATAATAATAATAATAATAATAATAATAATAATAATAATAATAATAATAATAATAATAATAATAATAATAATAATAATAATAATAAAGCACATGCTTCGTGCTTTCTATGTCCACACGAAAATAAAGGCCAAAAAAAGGACCTTCGCCCCATCTAAGTCCCATACGAAGGCAGTGCCTTCATGCCACTACATGCCTTCGCCCCCTTCCTCCTTTGCCCCTCTCTCTTTTGTCGCGCACCACCCACACGAAGGCACCAAGAGGTGGCCTTCGTGTCCACTAAAACCGCCTTCACGTGGAGGTTTGTCTTCAAGAACTGTTGCGCACAATTACCACGAAACCTTCTAAACTTTTATGGTTCACTTTTAATTCAACTCTTAACTACCTCTCACTTTATTTAATGCTTAAACCAATTTTATAGCCTATAAATACAAGCCTTCTTTCACTCTAAATCCTTTCCACTCATCTCAAACTCTCACTTATCTCAAAGTGATTTAAGAACATCAGTGAACTTCAAGAGTTCACAGTGAGTTTCTAACTCACTATTTTCATCTTTTCTTCTTCTTGTTTTCTCTAAACTTCTTGGATAACCTTTAGGAAGATTTCCACTAGATTGCCTTGGCAAAGTAAAGTGGAACCTCACCACATTAAGGTCCAAGATAGTTACAAACTTTCTGTTGTGATTAATATTCTTATTTCTTGTTTGTTTAGATTAAAACTTGGTGTAAACTTGTACCCACCAACCTCCCAACTAAGTTCATAGTTGTAGATTTTTGTTGTGGTTGATTTCCACCAAGAACATAAGCTTAAATCTTCTTTAAATTCTGCCTATATGTTCTCAGTGATTGAAAACCATCCAAGCTTCAACCTTTTATGTTGAAAGCCTTGTGTATGAGTTGTGTGTGAACCTTGAAAGCTTTAGCTATCCTATTAGTTCCACAAAATCTCACTTGTTCACACTTTTCAACTAGTGACATCAAGTAGCTTCCAAGAACAAAAGTGACATAACCTCGCCGCACCTCCAACATTTGCCATGATGGGTATGGAATACCAGGGTTAATCTTACTTGGCTACTTGATGAACTAGTTAGTTAAATTTCTTATTTTTATTCATGACTATCCGAATCATCCTTGTGATGATTTATGCATCGGTGAATTTATACAATGAGGTTAATCTTACCTCCATGCTTGACTTACATGATTTGTATGATACTATATGACGGACTAAATTATAGAATATACTATATAATGTATAATATATTCTTAACTGAATTCTTGATGCTAACCGGTTTATGGTTAGGTGTCATGAACTTATGTTATATTATCTTCGTTCTAGACTCCTCGTTTGTGATTCTAATAGGCAAATTAGGACCCATGAAAACACGTACAAACTTAGTGTCCAAACGAGTATTTAGACAAGATATATTTTCATTACATACATACTTTCTATATTAAATTCTGAATCTGAACTCTCCACAAATTCCATAATCTCACACACCTTTGTTTCCCCTATGTAGGGTAACTTCGGTGTTCTCAACTCTCATACGCTTCAACTCACGTACGCGGGATTACTACGTAAAACCGTGAGTATACTCGATCCCATTTACCGTTTTACACACTTTAGGTGCAACATGTACACTATATTACAAACTCACATACTCACGATAAAACTTGTTTACATACATACTCTATCCGTAAAAAACATGATACTTGTTATATTCTTGTTATTACATGCTATACTCATTCTTGTGTTCTATATGCTCATTAACTTTGCAAGCCTCCCTTAACAATTATAGCGCTATAGGATTAACGCATCATCTGTATTCTTGTGGTATTGCTAAGTAAACTATTTTTACAACCTTTTCATTTCGGCGATAATGGTATGCACGATTGCGGTACACTTTGGTTTCAGTTATAAACAACACATGCTAGTATGATAACAAGCAATATATGCAATTTACCATGTTGGTTATGAGACAACTTTTATTCACAAAATTATGATATGTAATTAAACTTGTATACTCGCCAACTTTTGTTGATCTTTATTTTAATACATGTTGTAGGAAACTAATTGATGATGATTGAAGAAACGTCTTTAGGGTGGATTAGATACACACCTAGATTTAAACTTATGTATTTGATTCATGTTGTTTGTATTTGCAACTTGTTGTGCTTTCCTTTCAAGACAATGTATTTCCATTATAGTATCAATGAAATTTGAATTATCTAAATATTATCGCAACTAGTCGCTATGAAGTCTCTTGTAATCTTGTTTTCATCTCACTTCGGTGTTTCCGCCATCAGTTGGTGTGTGACATAAAAAAGGGAGGTGGAACGGGGCGTGAAAAAAGTGACGTGATGTGACACGTGACATTTATTTTTTTTTATTTATTTCATACTTAAAAAATAAAACAAAACTAATAAAAATTAAAAAAAATAAAACTAATTAAAGAAATGACATTAATCAAAAAAACATTGCATGATTTAAAAAACATTAGGTAATTTTAAAAAAAAAGGTAACTAATAAAAAACCACAATAAACATAAAAACACATTACATAATTTAAAAAAAAAACTGAAACTAATAAATAAAAAAAGAAACTAAGTACGACATTTTGTCATGATTTCTTGTTTCGCTTTCTCGTACATTTCTCTTTCTTGAGGTCCAAGGTGATCAGTTTTCATAGCGAAGAATTTCATATCCACTCTCTTTTCCATCGCCAAGTCCTTTTCCTTTTTCAAAATTACTTTTTGTTCAAAAAGCTCGAAAACTTTTTCTTTGTGAGCGTTTCTTTCTTGTTGGATGCTATCAAAAGAATGGTTGTGAGAATGCATTTTGTAGGACCCTAGAGGACGATCTAGAACAACCTAATCCTTGTTGTTTAACACAAAACCAAAGAATCCTTGATTATGTGCAAATCAAGCCCATGAACACACAAACACAAGAATGATTTCACTGTTTAAAGCTCAAAGCGTATTTCAGCAGAGTTTTGTTGCAAAGGATTACAAGAAAAAGGCTCTCTCTACTAAAACTGTGATCTCTTACTAAAACAGGGGAGGCTCTATGCTATTTATAGCACATAGCAGAGAGCAATACAATGAAACATAATGTCTTTACATCGAAGCATATCGAAACATAAAGAGTTCTATTGAAATACAATTGGACTAAATGTTATCGAAACATAAAGAATACTCGTCATCATCATCGAAACAGATTTAAGTAATCAAGCCTTCATCATTGAAACACTTTTAGAATCGAAATAGAAAATAGTGTCTATTTCGATATGATTTTTCCATTTATATAACATGTGTTTCGATGTATAATAACTTATCCAAATCAATTCTGTTTCGATGACATATTCATCCATAACACAATGTTCTGTATCGATGTTCTCATGGCTTCTTTCTATTTCCATTTGCTATTAATGATGTCATGATGATGTCAATTTATGATTCCTATATTGCGATAAAATGGATCTTGATTCCATTTTTAATCTTCTCATGCAAGCCCCTTTTCTATCGCCAGCCAAGAAACTCGTTTGAAAATTATTCCTTGCCCATCACCACTAATTAATAATCTAACGTAATCACAATGAGTATCCACCCCAAAACCCATAAAATTTCTTATATGAATGGTGTCTTCCACCTCTTGATCAACCACCTGCTCCTATAAGAAACAACTTTAAAAGATCAGGTTCTAGACCTAAGGAGGCCTAACACGATGGAGAGTGTAGCATATTTAGGTACATACTTCTCATCTAAGAATTTATCTTGTCATTCGTAATAAAAGACTGATTAGCAATTTTATTATGCTTTGTTTTACTTCATGTGGATTTGGATTTCACAGACGAATCCATGAAAATTCCTTTAAATTTCGACTGTTCAGAGGTGAGGTGTACCTGAAGAATCGTGTTTTCTTTCGTTTCATCCCGGCCTATCCCCATTGGAACCATTGTTGACAAAGGATCGTTCATTATATCATCGTTGACACACACATACCATTAAGTGATTATGTAATTACATAATATGCCTTATTTTCATAACAATTATAACATTAGGTGATTATGTATACCATTTTATGTAATTATGCACCATTTTGTAATTACGTAATATGCCTTGTTAATAATTATATCATTTTGTGATTACATATACCCTTAGTATGTGATTACGTTACCCGATACGTGATTATGTAGATCGGGTACGTGATTACATATAGACGCTTATGTCCCTCGCCTTAAGTCTAGGTGTCAAATTTGGTGGCTTCCTACACCTCTTACTCTTTTCGCCCTTTGTACTTTAGCTACCCCGATGTATTATATGTGTATGTGTGTGTAATAAAATAAAAACGGATACTTTTTAATCGAGTTTCTAAGGTTAATCAAAAGTAATATGAAAATCAGTGTTGATATCTAACTTTAACTAGTAAGGGCAAGTAGGATATCGAACCACAAAGAATCAGCGGACAGTGTTATATCTAACTTACTAGTTAGACTAGACATGAAAAGGTGAAACTGATCTTCATTATTGATTTGTGGAAATGTTTACACTAGCAAACAAACTTTAGTTGTTGAAAAATAGTAAAGAGAAGAATGACCAATCCTTGGGTTTTAGGTTGTGAAATGGACCAAATAACCTAGTTGTTACCTATTTGAAATCACAGACATAATTCGTTGAACTACTTATTTTGATAGATATTTAGAAGATAGTTATTTTCATTGTGATGATTAATGATGTGAACTCGAATAATTGACACAACTGAATATCAACCTAATTATTTACTAGATTTAGGTTTTTAAAAACAAAATCTATTTCATTGGTTAATGACAAACAAATCAACTAGCTCTAGGTTTTAAAAATAAAATCTATTTAATTGGTTAACGATAAACAAATCAATGATGAACGAAAACGCAATCCCAATTGCAGACGATGACAAATAACTGATGAAATCGAATGAAAACTATTAACACAGAACTATCAAACCGATCTAAGCATCATACACTCAACTTGACGTACCATATGCTAAGCCTTCATTTGCTTGGATTTCTTCCTTCTTTCAACCCGTGACACCTCTGATCCTCCAACTTGCATCACATATCAACATCCAAAATGCTTCCTTAACGCGTTTAAACCTGAAAATCACACCCAAACACAAAGTAAGTGTGTTCTATATCAAAATCACATAAAGAACAAATTACACATGACCAAAATGTCACCCGACCATCAATTTCAAATTGAATCGGGTCCCACGGTAGCTATGCCAATTTTCCCTTAAGTTAGAAAAAAATACATTGTTAGTAAAATATTTTATATAAACTAAAGTATTATATAAGAGAAATAAAAATAGTTTAGAAAGTTATATGTGTCCTGTATTTATAATAAAACCTTACTTATTTTTGCTATTTTATCTAATTACTACATTTAAAATGATTTATAATTCAAAAAATATATGGTACAAGTCATTAAAGGACATGATGTACAAGTCATTCACGTCCCGGTGTGCACATATATTGTATATATAGGGTTGGGTTATTATAAAAAAATGTATGTTTTGTGAGAAGTGTATGAAAGAATCTACACCATTTGATCAATAATCTAATGGTTGAGATTATAATGGCAAAATTGGAAATAGTGTTTACCATTAAAATAATTAATTTTTTATATTAAGGGTATAAAGGTAAATTTAACATTTTAAATTCAAAAACTCACATGCAATGCACATGTAAGTTCCCCCATTTTTTTAAACGTCAATAACTTTTTGTACGTAACTTTTTTTTAAATACACCATAATAACGAATGTTTTTTATCTTTAATATGAGTACCATATTGGTATACTTATATAGAGAAAAAATTTTGTATCGATCAGATGTTTTAGTTCATGGTGTTTTGTTTATGTTGTTTTAATTTCATAGTGATTCAAGGCGTTGTGTTTACGGTAAAACACCATGAATGTATATAAGACACCATAACATAGCAAATACCATTGAATTCAGCAAACTACTTATAGTAAAACATCGTGAACGTATATAGACACCATAACATTGCAAATACCCTTGAATTCAGCAAACTACCATTTTCTTATAAAGAAAAACACCATGAAACTAAAATAAAACACCATAGAAAACAAGACACTATACAGGTAAATATACAAAGACACCATTCCATTAGCGATAAAAAATATCATTATATTCAACGAGGTAACTTTTTCCTTTTATAAGACACCATAATCTGTTTTGAATTTCTAAAATAAAACACCACAGAAAACAAGATTAAAAGATTGAATGTAATGATATTTGCAATGTTATGATGTCTTATATACGTTCATGGTGTTTTACTGTAAAACACAACGCCTTGAATAACTATAGAATTAAAACAACATAAACAAAACACTATGGATTAAAACATCCGATCGAAACGCAATTTTATCTCTCTATATAAGTACTCATCTTAAAGATAAAAAACACTCGTTATTATGAGGTAATTTTTTTTTGAAAAAAGGTAATGTATAAGAAATTATTGACGTTTAAAAAAGACGGAGGGAACCTGCATGTGCATTGCAAGTGGGTTTTTGAATTTTATCTTTAATTAGGTTTTTTTTATTAAACTACTTAATTGCCCTTATTCTAATAAATAAAATAATGACATGTGTACTCATCATGTTCTTTCTTATCCTTCTCACAAATTTCTTCTTTTTTTACAGGATCCTAAACCTATATATATGGGCCCTCGCGCGCGCGCGCGCGCGCGCGGGGGGGGGGGGGGGGGGGGGGCGGGGGCGCAAAAGTGAAATTGCATTAATTTTAACGTTATTTTACTAATAACGTCGAAAGCGGCGGGCAGTTAATCTAAATCATGTGATAGCGTTGATAGCCGAAAGATAAAAGACAAAAAGGTAGATGCACTAATTGACCTTTGTCTCGATTGTTGAGTGTTATGTGCCTTATGTCTAAGGCTTGATGCAAAACTACTATCGAGCCGGGGGTCTCACTGGAAACAGTCTCTCTATTCCTACGGTGTAGAGGTAAGGTTGTCTACATCTTACACTCCTGAGACCCTACCTTAGCTTTGCTATTAGTGAGATTTACTGAGTATGATGATGATGATGTACAAGTCATTCATGCACTTTAAATAAATAAATTAAAAAAAAAAAACATTAATACGCCTGGCCTTCACAAAAAAACCACGGACTATGCCCTTGAACAAGGGCAATTTTGTTGGCCATCAAAACACTCCAATGGTGCCCTTTATGGAAAAAGGTCACATAGGCCATAAACCAACCTAAGAAAACAACCGATAGAGATAGTAAGAAAACAACCGATAGAGATAGTCTAAGGAAATTAACACGTATTCATCTTGTTACACGTGTTATTTTTTTAATAGCTAATATAAGATTAAGTTTAGCTTGATTCAAGGTAAAATTGTTGCAAGAAAATGAAAAAGACATCCATAATATATTGACAAGAAGTTTAGTTGAACTCCATGTTCATATGGGCCTTTAAAAAATGGAAGTTACAGCATGTTTTTCATTAGTCATGTCTAAATGCACATGGGAGACAAAGATTATCAAATCAGTGAGGTTTCAACCCGAAGTCCCTAGAAAGTAAGTGAACTTTAAGACATTCTAAATCTAGCATTTGTTATTTTTACATTTTTATTTACCATCTAAGGTGACAATTCGAATAAGGTGACAATCCGAAAGAACGAATAAATTCAACTATCTTATCAGTTTATTCTTTACTTTTTATAGTGTTGTTTAAAAATGATAATACTAATAATAATAACAAACAGGCTGGATATGTAATATTGTGCTGATTTGCTATCCTCTTGCATTAAAAATGATAATACTAATAATAATAACAAACAGGCTGGATATGTAATTTGTGCTGATTTGCTATCCTCTTGCAGTCATAGATATAATACGTCGCTCATTTGCAGGGTCACCTAGCTGAAGGACACTAGATCAAAGATTGCCAGGACGAAGGTCACCAAGCCATAGGTAGTTAGAAGAAGATAAAACCTAAAATAAACATTGAACGCGTCAAGGGCTGCCGCAATCACGGAAAACAATGTATTTTTTACGTTTGGGACTCAACTTTGTGTCTGGGACGCAAAAGATTGCGTCAGAGACACAAACTACGCAACAGAGAATGTGTCATGGGTTTCCGCGCCAACTTTTTATTTTTTTCACCATATTTTTAAACGAGCATAATTTTTTGATATGTTCATATTTATTTTAGAAAGTTTACATCAAATTAAAGAAAATATAATTGTACGATAATATTTTTTTAAAAAATACAACAAATTAAAGATATAATAAAATTCTCTTTAATTTGGTGTAAACATTTAAAAAATATGAACGTATGAAAAAGTTATGCTCGTTTTGAAAATCGTGATGGAAAGTAAAAAAAAATCCAAGAATAATGACCCGTGTCAACTTCTTATTCGCTAGGATTTATGAGGCAGCCACAAACGCAATCACTAAGAATTGAGGCATCCACAGACGTTAAGCATATTCATTTTCGTAATTTAAACCGCTCAACTGTCCATTTTCGTGATTTTCCCGTTTAATAGTGGATGTTGTTTATGGTTTTAGGTTATGAAGGATGGTTAGTTTGATCAATGAAAAAGGATAAATTAGCTAAAAAGGGCGATTGAAAGTCAAGAGAGACTAAAACTGTCAATTATGTAAAGTTAAAGTCAAGGATTAAAAATTGACATATCTAAAAATATGCCCTTACTTACAATCAATAAAACAAGACAACGTTCTAACACTAGTAGAAGAATGATCTATTTGGGCGGTGGAAGTGAAGATTTTTGACGGATTTGAGACCACCCAAACAAAGGTCCGCGCAAAAAAGGAAACTAGTTTTTGGGCGGTTTTAGAAGCGCCTAGAGTAACACACGGACAACTCGCAATAACATTTTAAATGCTCATATTTATTTTTTAGGCAGCTTAAGAATCCTCTAGTATAACAGACGGATCGACTCAAACTAATCCATGCACAACCTTAAATTAATAGATTCCTTTTTAAACAAGTGTCATACACAAAGGCCAAAGCAGTTAGTTTAACCATCAAACATATAAGATTATTTTTAAGGGTTTTGTTAAACCGTCACTATCAAATATTCAATTATTTTATGAAAACGTTTCGAGTACAATCATGTTGGTGCAAGCTATGGGTCTCACTAGTTTTCCAAAAACTATCAATCATGTTGGTGCAAGCTATGGGTCTCACTAGTTTTCCAAAAACTAAAAAGACTTGTCAAATTAGTTTTATCATTCTTAATGGTTTCTTTACAAAAATAATTCTAAAAGTTATCTTTGACCATCTCTAATGCTATATAATATATTGAACTTCCAGCCTTGTTAATTTTTTGTGGACTCTTATGCTTGGATAACTTATACAGTCTTATGTATTTATATAAGATTATGTATTAAGTATTTGCATGTATTAATAACTAAAAGAAAATTGTAAATAGAAAAAAACTGAAAACATTCGAAAAAAGGGGCATACTTTTTAAATTATGTTGTAACTTGCTACTAAAATTCCGATCACAAAAGCAGTTGTAGCGGGTGCAATTTTGGTTGCGAAACGTTCCGGTCACAATTTCTGTCACGAAAAAATACAGACAATACGTATGGTAGGAGCATTTTCGGTCGCAAAACACACCGGTTATAATATCGATCACTAATATTGAGAAGGAAATTTGTGTGACTAAAGTCGGTTGCAAAAGAAATATTGTTTCAGAAAATGGTCATAAAATCAATTGCAACAAGGGTTCATTGAATTCGAACAATAATCTAAGCCTCAAACTAAATTGGAGAAAGTTGAATAACATATAACATTAGACGTGCAAATCTTTAAATTTATGAGGATAAAAAACAGCATCTTCTATTGCTTACTTTATTCCTCATATCATAAAGAGAAAAAGAGTAAAAACCTGAGAAAAAATATATGTTATTTAAGCCACAAATGATTAAAACTGTTTCGGTCAAATAATATACCAAAGCGGACGGGTGACATATGTATAATATATTAGATAAAAGATTATAAATATAAAGCGAGTAGAGACATGAATGGATTTTTATAACTAGATAAGACATATTGTTCCTCACCAACCATGCCAGTTTTATAAGGCCTACGAAAAAAGTCTAAACAACCTATTTATGTATTCATTATCCTATGAAAACCCAAGTTGGTCTACTTTTTTTTGATTGGACGAAAAAGAAATGTATTATATCATACGGTCAGCTATAAAGTCTAAAACTTTTATAAACTGTAAGGTATAACAGGGTTATGACATGTTAAAGGGTATAAGAATAAATTAGATAATTCTTATAAAATAAAACACCATGTAGCTTCAAAATAAAACACCTTATACCATTAACAGATCTTGAACTTATTTAATATCATAGGAAGACAGACCCTCAAAATCCAATATATTATCCTACAAAAAAAAATTAGAAATTTTGATAAAATTAACACTACGAAGCAAAAAAAACAAGGGGGTCGGGGATCCCCAGAAGCTCCGCCATTACCATGTAACTTTTTAATATATATAGCAATTGGAATTGGAAATTGTTAGAATTGGAATCTCAATTTCATTTTTATTGTTTTTGGTTGACAATGGAATTAGAATTGGAATTTGGCATGAATTCCTTCAAATTTCTATCAGAGAAGTATATCTCCGTTGCTCGTGGCTCTATGGTAAATTTCTTACAATAACGGAACCCATTTTCATGCACATTCTACGGTTTCTGATAGTGATTCAAAAGTGAGCATTGAAGCTCCATCATCAGATATGTAACATGATATTTTGTCAATAGGGTAGTCCATAGCTAGGATTGATAAAACAGACAACAAGTTTAAAAATATATTATTATTTCGCATCAAAAGAATTCGAGTCAAAATGAAATGAGTTGCGTCGAAACGGTACGGGTCGAATGGCTCACGTCTAAACACTTCGGGTCGAAACGGTTCGCGTAAAAACGGACGGGTTGAAACGGCACGGGCGGAACGGTTCGAGTCGAAATGAGTTGCGTCGAAACGATACAGGTCGAACGGTTCACGTCTAAACACTTCGGGTCGAATGAAACGGTACGGGTCAAAATGATTCGGATCGAATTATTATGGGTCAAAACGTTCGGGTCGAAATAACGGTCGAAAATTCCAATGAATTTACATTAATTTCTTCATATATAGGAAGGACTTTGAATTCCTTTAGTTAAAGGATTTCAAAGGAATTCATGCCAAATTTCAATTCCAATTCCAATTCCAGTGTCAACCAAACACATAAGGAATTGAGATTCCAATTTCATCAAATTCTGTGAACTAAACATCTTAAGAGATGGAATTTAGATTCTAATTGCCTTAAATTCTATTGAATTCCTTCGAACCAAACGCACCCTTAGTGTTTGCCTTGAGAATTTTTTTGTCCCATTAGGTGAGACAGTTCTTTAGCCTCATCAACACCGACTCATTAGTCCTCAACAGATAAGAGGATTATAATCATCAAACCATAGTGGGAGCTTATGAAGTTGATGTGTTATAGTCACCTGAGGAAAATGTCTTCATCATCTAGCTCATGCCACATTGGCTTATCTATGACATCGACCATGCATAGTCAAGGTTTATAGGATCTGAGAGAGTGTGATATGTGTGTTTTTTATTAGAATAAATAGAATAGATATGAGAAATTCAAGTAAAAATAGTTAATACAAACACATCATCATCAACACAGTTGGATTTAGGAATGATTGCATAGTGATAATATTCAAAATGTTTACAATACAATTGTAACATCCCGAGCTTCAAGTCAATAAAATCCAAATGTCCCGAATAAACCATAATCAAAACCCCAAGTGTGTGCGAGGAAACTTGCGATCGGTGAACCAGCCCTCAAAAAAATACCCCAACTAAACTCACAATTAAAAACCGAACTATTTGGGATCAAGACCCGAGCATACGCGATAAGTATCGGCACGAAAATCGAGAAAACACCTGATTGGATGAAAAAGGTGGTCGGGGACACATGTCAGACCTATGTTGGGCACGTGGCAGGCCTAGTCCCCGCGCCAAGCGGGAGATACCATGTCTCCTTCTGCGACGCGCAAAAGAGTCCAATATGGCCTATATAAGGGTCGGGTCTGGGACAACTTCATTTGTTCACGTTCGAATTCTAAAACTCTTACTCTCGAATCTCTGTCTCGATTCTCGTGTACGAAACCCAAATCGCTGAAACGATGCCATGTCCGATTGATCTAAAAACCCTAGCAATGAAAAGCTGAAGTTCCACATGAATAAGGTGATACTTTATACGTTGTGCTTTTGATCTCGTGATTGTCGTTAAAAGTTTGATTTGGTTTCTTACACTAATCCATATCGCATTTTGGTATATCTAGAAATTAGAACTTATAACCAGGGGGCTCCTAAACAAGAAAACTTAGCGGTTAAAAAAACTTAGAGGTTAAAAAAACCTAGCGGTTAAGAAATCTTAGTGGTTAATTAAACTTAGAGTAAACTTCGTTTTGATCCCTGCGATTTGGTCGTTTCAACGGTTTTCCCCAAATCCTTTAAAAATAGTCATTTGACTCCCTGATGTTTTAGTTTGTCGCCAGTAGCCATTTGACTCCCTAATGCTTTAGTTTTGTCGCCATTTGAAGAATCTTTTGACCTTTTGTAATATTTGACTTATAAAATTCTACAGATGATGAATCAGCTTACCTTGATAATCTATTAGATATGCCAAATAAAGATCCTGGTTTAAGTTTGGTCCAGTGGATGAACATGCAGCAAAATTCTTCACTTGCGAACCCGATCCAACCGAACTACTTGAGCCCACAAATTTCTCAAAATAACTTGCAGTTCGGTAGTCAGAGGGCAACAATGCTTAAACACAATCATTGCAAAACACAATCATTGCAAATCTAGGGTTTCCTGTTTGCACATAAGCACCACTTGTTGTGTCATATAGAGCTTTGGAATGACGTGGCATGTCACGGGCGGGGTGGAGGATGCAACGGAGGAGAAGGTGGCGCGTGAATTAGGGAGAACTTGAAGAAATGAAGAAGAATTAGGTGGGGGCTGTGATCTTAGGGTTTTGGATCGGATGATTGAGTGGATGATTGTTGGGGTTAGATAAGGGATGAATTTGGAGATTGAAGAGGTGGCATTAGTGGATTTGGAGAGAATTAGGGTTAGGGTTTTGGTTAGTGAAGATGGAGTTGCAGGTGGGTTTGGAGGAGATAATGATGTGTTGTTCATCATCATTATCTTTTGTTAGAGAGTTGGGGTAGTAGTATATTTAAATACAAATTAAATACAAGTTATATACAAATTACCAAAATGCCCTTACTTTTATCTTAAAATTACCAAAATGTCCTTTAAGTTAACAGATATTATGGATGGAGTTAAGAACGTGGAGCAAACTGGTGACAAAACCAAAACATCAGGGAGTAAAATGGCTATTTTTAAAGGATTGGGGCAAAACCGTTAAAACGACCAAACCACAGGGAATAAAACGGAGGTTTACTCTTAAACTTAATAGCTAAAGAAACTTAACAGGAAATGAAACTTAACAGCTAAGTAAGTTAATCAGTTAAACAACTAAGTATTAATTAATCAATCAGCTAAGTAAGTTACTTAATTAAAGTAAATTAATTAGTTAACAACTAAGTTTAACAACAAAACGGTTAAGTAAGTTTAATAACTTAACATCTAAATAGGTATATATAAGGAAGGTGTATATAAAGAATGTACATATAAGGAAGGTATATATAAGGAAGATATATATAAGGAAGGTATATATGGGTAGATAACAACTGGGGAAGGTGTATATGGGTAGCTAGTATCTAGAGAAGATTTATCTAGGGAAAGATTATCTAGGGAAGCCTTATCTAGGGAAAGTATATATGAAACTTCCTAGAAAAGAAAGACATATTCCTTACCTATAAATAGGAAACTTAGGATTCATTTTTCCTTCCTCATTCCTTCTCTACTTCTCTCTATATGTTGGTGTTCTAACCAATAATCACCCATACGATATTCTTTTCGATCGATCAGAGAACCAACTAACGAATGCCAAAGTGCTGCCTGAATAAGGCTATACTTTGTTAACTTACGTTATGGTTCTGATCTCGTGACCATCATTTGGTTTGAATTGGTTTTACACTAATACATATTCTACTATGTTAAACTAAATGTTTAACTATTAGAAGGCTTAGGACCAGGACTATAGACTTGCAAGAAGCTTAATTATCTAAAGGCTCAAGAACTACAAGCTAGCAAGGTGAGTTCCTCTGAACCGTTTCTAAAATAGGATGTGATGTTCTATCTGATTGGTAATAACTATGGAATCGACTATTTATAGCATATGTGATATTTGGCAATGATTGAAAGGATGATTGAGGGCTGATTGTATGTATCTGATTTTGCCAGTGGAGTTTGTATACATAGCCTAGTTATGTGAACATACTATGCTTACTCTGTTCTTATATGTTTGCCATGATTATATCTAATTGATGTTATAGTCGATAAATATATGTTTTGAATAAAATCATTTAAGTTCATGAACTCAACAGTTTATGCTGAGTCCCAAATATTTTTCGGACACACATCCTAGGTGCCATGTGATTGCAAGAATTGCAAACATTGAGACTAGCATACGTAGAGATAGAGGTCTAGAGGGCTGCTAAAGGTTTAGATCTCTAGTATAGTTAAACTGATATTATTGTGTAATATGAGAGATGCATAATACTCTTTAATAAAAGTTTAGAAGCTTCCATTGTGAATTCTCTAATTACTATGTGTTATGTATATCCGACATGTAACACTCACCAGAGCTTATCATGCGATGCGGGTGTTACAAAAATCAATTGGTACAAAGTGTACCCCCTCACCAGGTGCACTCTCTCTCTCAGTAAGTTCTTATGCCCTTTGGCTCTTAATGTTACATTACAATGAAAATAAAGAACTATATATATATATAGGAGGAGAGAACTGTTGGTGACGTCACTATGAAAGCAACCCCTAACAACTCATAAAATGATGTAACTGTCATTAGTTAGTAAAATTGCTGAATAGTTACACTATTACATTGAACTACCACTTCAAGTGAAGGTTAGAGAAAAAAATAGCTGGATTCTTTGAAACTGCTGGCGAGAACCAGCAGTTCTAGGAATCCAGAACTTTTGGTCTTTGACTTGTTAACTTGATATTCTAGTCTCCAGTCTTGACTTTTGTTGAGTCGATAGTTGACTTGTTGACTAGCACTTTGACAATCCAGCACTTGTATTTTTGTTCTCTCCTTCCTTGCCACCGTAAACCTAGTTATGACACATGTATGGACACTAAGCGACATCTTACCACCTCATCATACACTTAGCAACACCTCCTTGATACAAGATCACTTTAAGTAGGTGTGTTCTTGAACCATTTTTCCTCATACCATTCATTCTTCACTTCTCAAACCTCTTGGAGCTTGCTCTAGCCATTAGAGCCTCCTTTTCTGATTTCAAGATTTCAATCAAACACTAGAAACACTTGAGCTTTGCTAGCACAATTAAGCACGACATCGACAATTCAAGTGAGTACATAGTCCCTACTTTTACGTTTTCAAAATGTTTTGGGGTCATTCATATGTGCTAACCATTTTCCCTAATAACATGTATGGCATATGTGTTTACTAAGTGCTCTTTGTGTGTACAACTTATGTGACGAAACAAAGTACAAACTCCAAATCCTTGTTGGATCTTTCTATGAAATAGTTAGATCCTTGTTGGATACTCAAAGTACTCTTCTAAATCCTTGATTGGATTTCTAAGAGTACTTTCACAATTCTTTGGTGAAAAAAAGTACAAGTGGTTATGTGAAAAGTTGTCTGGTGTTATAATATAGAGTCTAGAGTGATCTAGGATAACGAGACGAATGTATTATGATAAGGGCATGGTGGATACGCCGTTGGTACTTCCTATATATAAATGCTCTTATCGTATTACCTATCGTAGCGTAATTCAAATCACTTGATGATTCTATGTTATGATGAAACAAAATACAAGTGTTTATGTGTAATCCATTTGGTGAAACAAAGTACTATTTTTAAGACCCTTACTTAAATTATACGATTTTCATATAGATTTCGATTAAAATAGTGTATTTACGATTAAACATCTACTTGAAAATATGAGTTTGCTAAAACATTTTAAGAAATAAAACATTTCAATATCTTGTATATAATATCGCCTTTTAAAACATGCCGACAAAATCTAATGCGGAAGCTTGAATTCTTGATCGTGCTCGGTTCTTCATCGAGCTTGATCGTCCTCCGGTACCGTACAATATTCCTACATTTCATATAACATGAAATGAGTTAGTCATTCGGTGTCTAAAAGCATGTCCGAATAAGTTCGTGCGTCAAAACAAACAATTCACAAACATCAGCAGCTTTTGCAGATTTTAACACCTGTCGCGTGGCGCAACGGGAATTGATATCATTGTCGCGTGCCGCGACACCTGTCGCGTGTCACGCCAGGATTTTCTTCTCCGTCGCATGGCGCGAGGAGTACTCTTTTCCAGCCAGTTCTGTTTTGAAATCTGCATATTTCCAGCAATACTAGTTTTTACGAAAACTGACATAACTCACTCAATATTGATCCGTTTTACGATTCGTTTCTTCCTACGTGATTGTAAATTGATTCTCCATAGCTTGGAGATAAAATCCGATGCCCAGATTAACAACTTTCTAGGTTTTAAGCCCTCAGTTTAAATTTATTTATTAACTTTTTGACAAAGCTTTTGACCCGTTCATGATTTTATCAAACAAACATGTTTGTTACCTCTAAATTCTCATGAACATCATATTTTAAATGTTTCCTATCATACAAGGTTCAAATCACGGTTTTTTATGCATTCTTAATCCCGTTTTTGCTTATATACTTATTTTGACACGTTAAGGGTATTTAAACACTTTTTAAGCTTAAATCACGCTCATGCCTTACTTGCATCATATTCCCACATTTTCATATCAATTGTCTTGCACCACAATTATATTTGTGGTGGATTTAATGTGGTAAACTATTTATTTCGAGTTTTACCTCTCGGTTTGTCATTTTATGGAAAACACCCATTCTTAGGCATTTGACCCACAAAGGTTTATGCTTATCTAAGGATTACATGATCATAATACATGTTTCTAAACAACCCATAAGGGTCGTTTGCCCGATTTACTCACCAAGGGCATTTTTGTCAACTTTAGTCCCTCATTTTATGACGAAGTACTTTCACTAAATATTTGACCAAAATGGCACGTTTAACTATAATCTTATTGATGTGTACCTGGCTCGGGTCAAGTATTGACCCGTTTTAATACCTTGCATTAATGATTTGCTAATTTATAGCAATGCAAATTCCATAAGCCGTTTCATCTTGTGAGCATTAGACTCGACAAATACTTATTAGTCGTTATTTGTCAAATGGCGCTAAAAGTCACCATTTGACCCGTTTGGTCTAAACGACCAAACATTTTGCACTTGTATTTGAATGGTATATATTTGCCATTTCATTATTTAACCCATTTCGGCTTACGCCGTAGGGTATCTTTTAACTTTAACATATGTTTGTCGACACGCGACTAAATTACCATTTTACCCCTATCCTTATTATGAGTTACCTCATAAGGCAACATTTCAAAACTCATTGTATGTTTGTCATTCCATGACTATATTACCATTTACCCCTTTTTACCATCCATCATAGTTTTTTCATTATTTTTACTTATTCCAACCCGTGTCAATTACGTCGGAACACCACATTTTAACCATTAGCTTAACATACTCATAACCCTTATAATAATTAGGCATTCTATAGAAAGGGGGTGTAAGCTATACTTACCTCACATCCAAACTACGCTTCTCTTTTCATACTTGATTCGTTTGACCCGCTTCCTCCCCAAGCTTCCACCTAGCTTTTTGAAGGATCGTTCACACGACCAAAATGAGTCGTTCAGAAGAGTTCCGATCAATACAAGAGGTGGAAACTAACGTATCGACTTCGAGACAGCTTGATTTTCACTCTAATTGTCTTTTTGATGAATATAACAGCGTTTTACAACGAGTAGACACTTCAGCAGCACTTCGGCTCTGGAATCGGAAAGTTACAAATGAAACGAACAAGGCTACTATATATAGGCAGTGCATTTCATACGAAATGGGCAAGACTCATTTCGTGCGAAATGGACTATGTCCATTTCGTGCGAAATGGTCTTGTTCCATTTCGTGCGAAATGGTCACTATCACACATTTCTTGTATTTCGTGCCCTGATCTTTCTAATCTAATACAAGACTCGATACAAGACAAAGTCGACAGACATATGCACCAACAGACTCCCCCTTGGATGTTGACGAAGTCTTCAGTGTCGAGTCTTCAACGTCTTCAATCTTTATCGGTTTTCTCGTGGTTTATCTGAAGTATCTGACATTGTAAAGCATCCTCAATCGTCTTTCTTCTACTCTCTCTCTTTTCCAGGATCTCAATGTGACTCTATCTTCTCTTGATCAGATCTCTTGATTCCTTAAGTTCTTCTATATCAGCAACGAATCTCCCCTTTGGATGTTGATCTATTATGATTCAACCTTACAGGTTCAGAATCATAGCCTGGCTCTCTGTAATACTCAGAATCAGGAACCTGGCTATCCTGCACATCCTCTACCTCATAATAAATTTCACAATATTTAAGATTTGACAAATTTGTTCTCTTCTTACTACTTGTATAAACAAACTCAAAACATCATTTGATATAATATGACATTTCACAAATTATCTCAAACTTTTTAATTTTTTCCGAAATCTTTTCTCTTTTTAAAACAGACTCCCCCTCACCTGTTGTTCATCATGTTTAGCACTCGGAATTTTAGAAATCAGTTATTCAACATCAGTTGTCGAAAATATTTTTGAGTTTTCAAAATTTTATGCTAAAACACACTGAAAATCTTTTTGGATTTTTGTTTTTAAAGAAAATGCATTAAAGAAAAATTTACAGACACTATTTTTGTGAGTTTGTGTAAGAGGATCATATCAGATTTTGAGACAAATCACTAACATCGTTAAGCTTTAAACATTTTAAGTTCTAAACAATTCACTTAGATTGTCAGTATACTGATCCACTTAAATTCACACAAAGTTCAATTGTTTCGAGATACGAGATTAATGTTTTAATGGACTTATCTTATTCGCGTGTCCCACCTCAGAATATACTCCCATTTCCAGACTTCTATATTCAGTCTTACAGGTGAATGTACACTAATGATATCTGTAAACGGGTAATGCGAGACCATGAGAGCTCAGGTTAGAACTTTCATTCAGACAAAGAGATGATGGCTCGTCTTTCGGTGTGTCCCATTTGGGGATCTTTTCTTCAACAGCACATGATTAGCATTTTGCAATGTTTCATCATTTTTTGTACTGAGGGTGGGCTTCAATATTTAAAGCAATGCAAAGCATTATACGAGGACTAGGCTATTGCTCCCGTAAAATCAGAAGTCCTGGTATAATACCCCAGATATCATCACGCACAAAGACCTAGTATGTCAGAAATAGAAAGCCCTTCAAACAAGATTTCGGGGGTTACCCATATATCCGAGAGATGTTTCCCCACGAAATAAGTAAGTATTTGAATTTAGGTTTATATCTCAAAAACAATTTACTAAATGTATAAAAACATACTGGCATATCCACAGTGTGATCGTTTATCACATTTGACTTTCCAATTTTTTAGCGTGCTGTGATAGTCCACTGATGTAGTATCATTTCCTCTTTTCTCAACAAAACTCATTTTTTAATTTTTCGATGTTTTTGCCTTTTTAAATTTTATTATGTTTTTGGATTTTTCAAATTTTCTAATGTTTTTGGATTTTCTGAAATTCTTACTCCCCCTAAAATTCAAAACCATTTAAAGAAAAATTTGACAAAACCGATGTTTCAAGCTTCAAATCTCCATCCACTTGGCATAAACAATCAGAACTCCCCCTCTCAACAAATTATTTTCCCAATATGATTTCAAAACACTTAAGTTTGTTTTAATCAAAATGGTTTTTCCAGCAAATAAGTTTTGTTGTAATTCACAAACATCTTGTAGGTTAGGGGATAACTCATCACTTTGTTTTTCAAACACTTGAATGAAAGTTAAATCAAGTTCAATTTAATGACCTTGATTAACCACTTGTAGGTGAAAGCTCTTTTTCAACCACTTGTAAGTTTACCTTTCAACCATAACACTTGCAAATTGAAATATGACAATTTTGAATTTTACCACTTGTAGGTTGAAATATCACAGTTGTGAATTTCTCAAGAAAGATGTTGATTCCTACTCCCCAATTACCAACCTGGGAGTTCCGGCAAGTCAGGATTTTTTACATATGGAATACAGACACCCAAGCCTGACCAGCTTTGGGTGTGACCTTCTCAGTTTCACTCGGAGTTTGAACATTCTTTTTTTCTTCATAAAAATCTTTTACCCCTTTGGCCTTACCCTCGACCATTTTTATATGTTTCACTTTTCCATTAAAAGCCTTTTCGACATCAAATTCTTTCTTTTCAGAATAGAATTGATTCGAAATCTCCACTTTACCAATTTTTGATTTTAAATTTTCAGCCCTCAATGGTGGAAAGTTGACATCATCCATTGGAGAAACTGAATTATCACTTTTAACCTCAACTTGTGGCTCCTCTGACTTTGATGAGTCAGATTCATCGCCAGATTTCACATCTGATTTCTTAACGACCCATGTTTGGTTGTTAAGATTCACCCTTCTTTTGTAAAACTTATTCGAACATTCACCAACTTCATATGTTGAGTTTTTGAACACTTTGAACTTTTCAGTTGGTGGTTCGATTTTATCAATAACTTTTTCTTTCAATTTAGAAACAACTTCCTGTTTTGTATTGGTTGCCTTTGGACAATTCCAGGCAATGTGACCAACTTCTTGACATCTGTAACAGGTTCTTGTCTCCTTTCTCTGATGAACTCCATTCTTCTCATGTTTCTGTTTTTCTGCAAAGAATGCTTTGTTCGATTGCTTCCAAAATGATCTCTTTGCTTCTTCCTCAGAACTTGATCCTGAAACAAATGTTGTTTTTGTTTTAGAAATTTTCTCATTTTTATGATTTTCAGGTGAAGTAAAACCTAAGCCTTTCTTTTTAAAATTACTGTTATGGTTTGGTTTCTTTTAAAGACCAGAACCAGAACTGTAACCTTTTTTCTTGTTCAATCTTTGTTGAACTCTTGAGGTGTATTTTTTAGGTTTTTCAGTAAGATTTACATCTTTTATTTCAGAAATATTAATTTCTATTAATTTGAAAACCTTTTTGATTTTTTCAATTTGAACACTTCTTATTGGAAATTCCTCATCAGAATATAATTTGTCTGAATCATTCAAAGTATATACCACTTTGATTGGTTCGTCATTCAAATTAGATTTTGATAACAGAAATTCTTTATTGTAAACCCTTTTGACCGACGATTTTGGACTGACAACTGATGATGAACTCGAACTTTCAGACTCGGATTTTGACTCTGACTCCTCATCTTTATCCAACACCTGATCGACCACTTTCTTATTAATTCAGACTCATGGTCAGTGTCAGACGATGTGAATGTGACGTCAATGTTTTCTGGTAACACATCAGTTGTTTCGGACTTTAACTGTATATTGACTGCCTTTTTTACTTGCTCCTCATTTGGTTTTCTGGGAGAATACCCTTCCCAGATCGGAGGCGGACACTTGTTATAACTGACACTCTGTTTCTTACCAGTATCCTTCTCTTCAGTCTTCTTTTCCTGAAATGCTTCAAAACCGGCAAAAGTTGGATAAATTCTATCAATTAGATAATCAGAACTAGAATAACTTTGCAACAAACGTCTGATTCTTTCATTTTCAATCTTTTCTGTTTCCAATTCCTGCTTCAACTTTGCACATTCTTCAATATAGTGATTGATAGCCTTCTGCTTAGACATCATTACTGCATTCATCATGGTTAACGCATCATCTCTTTCTGAATTTGTCTTTTGCAGACTGTTCACTGTTCTGTTTAACACATAATACGATTCTTTTACATAATTGACATCGAACAACAACTTTTCTTTCATCTAGTCCAACTCACTATACTTCTCATCCTTTTCTTCACATTGTTTGCAAGGTTCCAAACATTTTGAACAAGGTTTAGTGATCTCAACAACTTTTTCAACTTCGACTATCTTTTCAACTTCAACTATCTTCTCAGCTTCAACCACTTTCTCAACTTCAACAACATTCTCAGCAACTCTAGCTTCTTCACTTTGTTTACTTTTCTCTTTCTGTATAACCTTCTCGCATTTCACCTTTTTCTGATTCTTTGCTGCTCGCTTCTCCTTTAGCTTCTCAATTCTATCTGCAAAATAAAATTTAAAACTTTCAGGAGATAATTGAGTTTTTCCAATGTTTATCTGAATTTCTTCTTCATCATCACTGCTATCAGTTGATGATTCATCAAAGACTGTTGTCTTTTCTGAGCTTTCTTCTGAAGAAATAGATTCTCCATCTTGGTTTTTCTTATCACTATCAAACACTTTCATCCATCCCTTCATCAAGTCTGGTTCTTGAACTATCTGTGCAATGAATACTCCTAACTTTGAATTAGGCGGAACATATTTGTCCCAGCTAAAACCTTCTGCCACTTTCTCATCATCTTGATCTATTATTCCATAATAAGCTTTCTTTGTTGACTCTTCGATCGCTTTCTTCTTTCCATCTTCAATTGCTTTTGATGATGATGGTTGTTGAGCAATTTGTTGATATATAGCTTTCCGATAATAATCATTATTCCGGAACGGATTCTGAGTTCCACCAGCTTCTCGATTGGTACATTCCCTCTTGAAATGTCCTTTTTCCCTGCATCGAAAACAAGTAACTTTAGTTTTATCAAAACCTAAAGTAGAAACATTTGCATCACGAAAATCATCTCTTCCTGTAATCATCTTAAATTTTTCAGCTCTCCTCAACACACTCGCTAAACACCACTTAATATCCATAAGCTCCATCTCCTCAGCATCGATCTGATCGTAATCCTCTTTTGTCAACATAGGATTCCCGATCCATCCTACAACCAATCCCTCATATGATTCTAACACTGTAGCTAGTAATGCCATATAACCCTTAGCCACGTCTTTAGAGAAATTTTGACCATTCTGAAGATGCAACGCGATATTGCAATGTAAAACATGACCATTACTGCTATTTGAGCTTTGGAACTGATGACTTGAGTTTGAAACATTCGGATTAACACTTGAGTATGAAGAAAATACATTGTTGCTCTTTGAATTTTGATTAACTGATCCTGAAGAATTTTCTGCACTGAAGGCTGTTTGTACCTTCGGACTTGCTTCAACATCCTGAACACTCCCTTTATAATACATCTTGATGTCTTGTTAACCACTTGGACTGTTCATTCTAGCAATCTTCTGCTGTTCAAGATCTTGTCCTTCAATCTTTTCAATAAACTGAGAAATTGTCAGTTTATCATATTCTCCAGTATTCTTTAAGATCATCAGATATGTACCCCATTCTTTCTGAGGTAAAGCATCAGCTAATTTGTCAACCCATTCTTCTCGATCTTTGTTGATATCCAACAATGACATTGATCGCACTAAGTGACAATATCTTTCAATCAGTTTCTTAGTAGATTCACCCGGCAAACTTGTAAACAAGTCAAATTCTTTCTTTAACAGTGATTTCTTACTCCTGATCATCTTCTCATTTCCCTCAAACTTAACACGAAGTGCTTCCCAAATCGAACGTGAAATATTATCATGTTGAAGTAGTATGAAGATATCTTCTTTCACTGCTTGCTGCAGTAAACTGATCATCATCTTTTCTGCTTTATACATGTCTCGTTCTTTGTCCGACAATTCAGAAATCGTTTTATTAAATCCCACATCTGTACGAGGTTTAACATACTTTTTCTCAATACATTCCCAAGACCTCAAATGATTAGCTTGAACCCAATTTTCAAACCGGTCTTTCCAACCATAGTATTCTTCAATGCCCATTAGCTTCGGGGGGTTCTTGTAAAGTTCCTGTTTCGTTTTCCATATTCACACTCTGAGCAACTGTAACTGGAGTACTTGGGGCAGTAGCAAACGCGTTATAAAACTCTTCTTCCATGTTTTGGTAAAATGTTTCACAAAAACAGTCTTTCAAACGAAATAACAATCTCAAATGAAATGAACCTAATGCGAAATGGCTCTTTCAAGCGAAATGCCCTGTTCAAACGAAATGACCTTCTAGTGCGAAATGGATTCTTTCGTACGAAATGCTCAACTTTCAAACGAAATGACCCTCACTAATCACTTCGTGTGAAATGAACTGATGATTCAAATGAAATGGCACACTCAAACGAAATGGACATCCATTTCGTGTGAAATGATGAGTCCGATGAACTTTTTCAAACGAAATGGATCACAAAGGTTATTTCGTGCGAAATGAAATGTTTATTCCGTGCAAAATGAGAAGCTCAATTCGTGCGAAATGTTGCTGATGTCATCATCTCGGCCATGTTTTTGTCAAATTGATCAAGTTTTAAGCTGAATTAAGGTCTGATACTTTCAAGGATTTGTTAAAACAGTGTTTCGCTTATAATGTGAGAAAATCAATCCATTTTATCCATGAAATCTTGCTTAATTTTGAAAAGAAGGTGTAGAAATCAGAATTTTCAGCTGAAAAGGTAAGAACTCTTCCTCCTGAGCTCTGATACCACTTGAAGGATCGTTCACACGACCAAAATGAGTCGTTCAGAAGAGTTCCATCAATACGAGAGGCGGAAACTAACGTATCGACTTCGAGACAGCTTGATTTTCACTCTAATTGTCTTTTTGATGAATATAACAGCGTTTTACAACGAGTAGACACTTCAGCAGCACTTCGGCTCTGGAATCGGAAAGTTACAAATGAAACGAACAAGGCTACTATATATAGGCAGTGCATTTCGTACGAAGTGGTCTTGTTCCATTTCGTGCGAAATGGTCACTATCACACATTTCTCGTATTTCGTGCCCTGGTCTTTCTAATCTAATACAAGACTCGATACAAGACAAAGTCGACAGACATATACACCAACACTTTTAAGCGTCAAACTATCATTCATCATTCACAAGGCGATTAGATTAATCATAATTTAATACGATTAATCCACCTTACGCATTTTATATCAAAATTATCATTCATCATATTATAGGTCAGTTTGACTTTTTAAAAGTCAAATGCCCGTTAGTATATGAAATGCACAATCAAGTTCATCAACTAGTTTAGGCATCCCCAATTACCCGGTAGGCGTTATTTTAAGCCACCGTTTTTAACTAATCTTTTTACAAAGTTCATTATATTTCCAACACTTCAACTAGTTCAAGCGATTATCAAAGCTAACTTATTCATTCATTACGCAAAAACTAAAGGTTCTCATCTATAAGTGAAACCCGTTTCATCATATCACTAGCATTCATCTGAACACCTAATATAATCAAGTTCTACATATCAACTAGTAGATAACATGATTTCATACACCAATTTTCATGAACATAATTACCAAATTTCATCATATCACACAAAACCCATTTCAAGTCATGTATGAGCATTCACTCGAACCTATGAATTGTTCAAGTATCTCGCTTCAACTATCGATTATGATGATTTTGAGCACATGCATATCATCATTTTCACTATTTAGTCAAAACCCACTTCCAAATTTACTTGTTAATCACTTACAAGTAACATTACATCAAGTTCTTCATAATTTCATCATAACTAACGAAATTAAACATACATAAACATTCAATTTCAACTTTGGATCATAATCCATCAATCTATTTGCAAGTAACCTACTTGTCTCAAATTTCAACTTTAACCAATCTAGGTTTTATGACATACCTTTTGATCCCCATGACTAGGTGATATACATTAAAACCTGAATTTGGTCTTCAATTCCTCCTTCAATTTGAAGATTTGTTGAACTAGGATTTACACCCTTGTTTTCTTGCTCCTGGTTGATCTCCACGCACACACACACACACACACTCCTTGTGTGTGTTGTGTTATGTTTTTATTTTATTTATTAAGATTTGAACTTCTCCCTCTTCAGTCCCTCATATTTTGGCTAGTTATCAAGTAGGTTTCAAGCAACTTATTTCTAGCAATATTTCCTCTAATTAACTAGGTTAAAAATTCCTAGTTAATTTAGTGGGTTCGGGGAGGTTATAACCCGTTTTATTTTTAAGTCCCGTTAACTCGGGCTCTTATGAACCTTATTTCCTCAAAAGTTTTTATTCTCTTTATATTTAATATTAGGTTTATTTATTTAAATCCTAATATCTACCGGGTTAATTTTTACCACTAACAGTATTTTACCCGTTCATTAATATTAGCGTGGTTTGATTACCAAACCCGTTTTTGTGGTGTTACAAGTCTACCCCCCTTAAAGAGGTTTCATCCCCGAAATCTTCTTTATATTATTCATTGGTTTAGACCAAACGAACTTAGTTTCATTTTCAAGGCATTCATTCTTTTCGGTCAAAAGTTATCCTTTGTATTGACGTGTGTGTCTTTCACGTGTAAGTTCTCACAGGCCGTAACTTTCATCTTATATTTCCTATTTTTGTTGCCTATTTGACCAAGTTGTCATTTGACCACTCGGTAGTATTAGTCCGTCAACATGTTTACTCCACGCTAATCTTATATTGACGAGCGCTTTGTATAAGTCATAACAATATTTTGACTTTGAACGGTTTTACCGGCTAGACTGATTAGTCACCGTCACTTCATACCCCGTCACTCGGGTATGCCTTATTGCCACCTCCGGCCTTATGTGTGTTTATGATTACCTAAACCATCTCATATTACTTATTTTTGTTAATACGTTGCTTTTGACTAAAACCGAATTTTTAGTTTAACGTTTTTCTCTTTGTCTTGCGTCATTTACTCATACCAAGGAATTTACATCCAAGGATTTATTCCTTTCTGTTATTATTTTACTTTCCACGCTTTACCCAAGCGACCTGTAGGTCCTTTCACTTAGCTTCGTAGGCTATTTCTTTAGACTTTCACCTCTTTTTGGTGAGACCCTTATAGTTATTTCTTTCTATTCGTGACCCGTGGGTCATTTTGGTCCTGTAGACCTTAACACTGTTTATAATCCCGGAGGTTATAATGATCCCGTAGATTCTACTTTTACTCGTGTCATTATCAAAATGTATATCTACATATATAGCGTCAAGGCACCCCTTGTTATATTTAGAATCATTTATTTTTATTTTTGAAATTCATTTGACCTTGACCGTAGTCTAAGACTACATTCGTTTTCTTTTTTTTAGACCATTCTTCCAACTCTATGACTTCTTACGTCATTTACACGTTGGGTGTTCTACGCTTACCGTTATCTGATTCACGCCTATATTTCTTTATAACCCGTTACCTGGGTTCTTTTATCTGAATGTTTTTAACGCTCACGTTGCTCAGTTTGCATTTTCCCCTTTTTATGTTCTCCCATGCCCCATAACATGGGTTTATTAATATTTTGCGCTCCCATTTATTCGGCTTGCGCTTACTTACATTATCAAGTGTTATTCTTTATTTATCTCGTTTGACTTGTTCATGTGAAACTTCATCACTTATGAATGTCAAACTTCATTCTTTGTTTGACCCGTTCAACTTTAAGATAGTTGAACGTAATTATCAAAATTTCTGTTTGCAAAATCTTATCATCTTTTAGTTATGACTCATAATCCGAGTCTTTTGACCTTCTAATCCGCGTTCCCTTTTCTTGGTTTACGCATATGCTCAAAATCCTACCCATCTTTCTGGTATTTTACGGAAGTTATCATCAAAGCAACCATTTTGGTATGCATTTAGACTTCGTTTTAATTTATTTGGTCGTCTTAGCGAAATCCATTGATTTTATTCAACCAAGTCCTTTGTTATTTATTCAATCCGTTTGACTTGTCCGTGTGAATTTTTCATCACTTTTGAGAGTCAGACTTTATCCTTATGCCTTAGCATTCTCATTAGTCGATTTGTATTTTCATTTACATTGATTATCGTCCCTTCCCTCAGGCTCGTTATTTTAAGGTAATACGCTTACGTTACCCGGCTTGCGTTTACATTTATTATCAAACATTTCATTTATTTGATCCATTTTGGGTACCTTTTTAATTCGTCCCATTCGCCTCATCCTTACTACATCTGTAACACCTCGTAAAATCACGTCCAATGATGTATTGACACGTGTAATAAACCCTAATGAAGTCAAACCTTGGAATTTAGGGACTAATTTTTCGAAAAATCGAAAACTTTGATTATAAAAGGACTGAACGTGTTAGCATACCTAAAATAAGTTTTTAAATAACCTCTTACGATGTTTATATTCACAAATGTGCCACTTGAAGATTAAGTGTAGCCGTTTGCGTAATTAATTGAAAGTTTGCGCAATAAAGGGTTAAAAGCGTCAATATGTTAATTCTTACCTTTGAGTGACCTTTTAACCAACCGGGAGCTTCATGGTATTTTATTATACTCTCGGGAATGCCAATTATTGGCCATCTAAGGTTTTTATGCCTATAAGTAAAGTTACGTGCAACTTTGCAAGTTAGAGGGACTAAAAGTGCCAATATGTTTAATTATACCTCTGAATGACCTTTTAGAGAACCCGAAGCATCATAATGTTTTATAATACTTTTAAGGATGCCTAATATGGATTAGATAAGGCTTCAATGCTAATAAATGATTAAATGCGCAAGTTTGCGCAACAGAGGGGCCTAAAGCGTCAACTTTTGAATCTACGCCATTTGGTGACCATTTAAGCGAGCGGAAGCATAGTAATATTTATATATATGCTTGGGAATGCCCATTATGGGCTATGGAAGTCTTGGATATCATTAAACGGCATTTCGCGCTACTTTGCGCAATTAAGGGACTAATTGCGTTAAACTGCGAAAGTATGTCGATTCGTGTAGAATCGGACCTTCCAGAATATGACCATGAGTTAAATATACCCTATTTATTATTTATATAGCTTAGTTATAGGCTTGGAGGTGTTTGGTGCGCGAAAATAAACTTTTACGTCATGCAGGGACTAAAAGTGTCAAAAAGTGCACAAGTTTGCACTTTCACGGATATCTCGCATTCTGAATATCCCCGGACACCCAAAAATTTATGTAAGCACTAAAATATTTTATTTTAGTGTGTGGCATGATAAAATTCCACTCGTCGCGTAATTTGGACCGTTTTTAGCGTCCGTCCGTGTTTCGTTGTAATTCGACGCGCAACGTGACCGTACGGCCAAACGAACCGGCATCCGACATGTTTTTAAGCATGTATCTTGTTCCCTATGTTTAATCATCCTAGTGGACCCTTAAAATGAGGTAACGGGCCTTAAACATGCCTAAATTGACCTTATGAGCTCTCAGGGACCATTTCTGCCATACATGAAAGTGCTGGTTGCTGATATGACTGCCTGGGGGGCGCGTAAGCCTCCCTGAGGCCTTACGCGGGGCGCCTCAGCCCTGCAGATCAGCAGGAAGCTTCTAACAGCTGTAAACAGCCTGTTCCAGCAGATTTTATCACTTTCAAATGGTTTTTAGAAGACTTTGGGCTAGTTTAGGGGCACCCATGGTTTTGCAAATTAGTGGGTGCACTTGTACGGCTTAGATTTAATCACGGTTTACGAGGAACGATCCTAACGGTCCTCAAAAATCTATAAATACCCCACTTGATTTTGGGTTTCATTCACACTTGATCTTGAATTCTCTAAGTTGGGGACTTTGCTCCTCATACCTGAGAAATTAGGATCAAACCCCCTTGCTTGGACCCTTGTAAGTCCCTTTTCGTGTTTAGTTTAATTATTTAGCGGTTAAGGCCGAAAGGCCAAGCGCTTCGATAAACGCTTTGACTTTTAAACGGCTAAGCCATGGTTCGCAACGAACATGGCTACGTGACCGTAATTAGGTAGGTGATTAACCCTCAAAAGGGCGCCTCCTAATTACCACGTTTACTTAGATAAATTGTCGGGTCAAATAAAAGTCAAACGGGTTAGTTTTAAATAAAATGCATATCTATTAAATTAAAAGTCATAAAATCAGTTTTGCCACATTAATAACTTGGTAAATATTAGTTGAACGTGTCTAAGCATGTTCAACCCGACAATTCTAAGTATAGGCTCGGTTCGGAATCGAAAGTCGCAAAAGTTGACTTTTGCTTTGACTTTCAGTTCTGACCCGATTTGGCTTAGTTTAGATATGCCTTAGGATTCTATTAGGACCCTATAAAAGGTTAGTATAACCCTCCGAGGTTATACAACTTGGTTCCATCGAAATCCTAGTTCATGCTTGTTTCCATTAAATGCCTAAATGTTGACCGTCATGCCCTTTTGACCCTAAAACGAGAATTGTGAAAATATGAGAGGATAATAATATTTATTACTGATTTATAAACTTGTCCCTAAAATTTGACATCAGATTGAGGTCTAGATTAGGAGTTATGCTCAATAGCGTAATTAGAAAGCCTTTTATTAATTAAACGGCGTAATTAGCGTATATCCTATCTAAACCTAATTTTTGATACCAAACTTTTTACTTACTGATATAAAATAATATTTTGGGATTTTTAAAGATTTTTATTTATTTTTAGGCTGAGCATAACATAGAGTTATAGGCTTGATTCGGTAATTGTCGGTTTTGCCCTTTGGGGCTATAAAATGAGTTTTACAAATCCTTTTGACCCCGAACCTTTTTCTACTGATATAATATGATAAATAAAATATTTTGAGCCTTCTGGAATAATAAAAATATCAGCTTTTTATACAAAACCTGGAAATGGCTCCGAATCGCCTCTTTAAGCGTTTTTAACGCATAGTATGTATCAAAACTATTTTAAACATATAAGGGCTGATGCCTACTGATATATTTAGTAAATTTTTATATTTTAACAGTAAGTAAAAGTTTTAAACTCAGATTTTCAGTTTTAACCTTTTAAGCCTATGTGAAATTACCAAAATGCCCCTACGGTGCATAGTATGGTTATAATTAATAAATTTCACATATATATGATACCCTACTGTTATAACTTATTAAATTAAGTATATTTACTGATTAAATAAGACCTGTAGCTCAAGATGATATTTAATCTCTTTTATAACCTCTAAAATGACCAAAATACCCCTACGGGGCATAAGTTGGTTTTAATTTCGTTTTGGGCATAATGGAAGATATCCTACTGATATCACAACATATTTAAGGCATATTAACTTAGAAAACCTGTTCATGACTCTTGTGGTTACTCGTTACGCACTTTACGCGTTCGGATCGGCTTATGTAACTAGTTTACGCATATTAGCCGAAACGGGTAAAACCATATCATTTCTGTCTCAAAATCCAGAATGTGATTAAGTTACCCATATTAAGCAAGTGTGCAAGCTTGTCGGGTCAAAACCATATTCTAAACCGGTCTTTGCTTTATCATGCGTTTGAACCGTGTCTTCCTTTTGAAAACTAACCGGTCTAAGCATAGGCTTAATTAAAGACCCGTTAGGAATCTAATAGGTTATTAAAAACCTTCGTTCCAGATTTAGGAGCCCAGTAAAAGCTGTCTGTACTTGCTTGGTGGTATACGGCTGGGATAAATTGTATAAATTTGCTCAGGTAAATACGTTTAACTTATTTTCCCTATACGGGCTTGGGGTACGGTATATAAAATACCGCTTGGTCGGGAAATTGACCTTAACCAGTCGGTGGTTAAGTTTTGTCAAATTAAACCGTTTAAAAAAGTTGTTTTGTTTGTTTAACGCCTTTGGGGGTTTATTGACCATGTCCCGGATATCCTTGGCATCATTCAAGAATGGCCACGACCTTAGCACACGGGTGTAGGCGTACACCCGTAGTGCATTTGAATAAAGTATAATCATCGGTCGAGAGAAGTCTCGCGGCGGAATTATATTAAGTGGTGTGTCTATTAATCTTTAACCCGGCACGACCCGGGCAACTGAACGCATAACAGACATGTAATTCTTTTACAAGATTATAAGAAAATAGTTATCCCAAGTAATAAAAAGTTTTGTGCCGTTTGCACTCAAATAAATTTTTAAACCATTTTCAAAATGAGTCAGTTAAATTGTATTTACCAGTGAAAACTGACGTATTTTCCCAAAAAGACTAAGTGCAGGTACTAGGCGTAATAGGCTGGTTTCTCCTAGCATCAAATAGAAGTCTCGCAAGCTTAGATGCCTGAAGTCTGTTGAACAATGTTTTATTTTATTTTGCGATCCGCCTGTGGATCTTTTACTTTCCGTTTGTAATACTTTGATATTACTTTATATCGGTTTGTAATATATTCATCTTTTGCTTCCGCTGTGCATTTAAATTGTGTTGTTTGACTATGATGATATCAACTACGTCACGATACTCCCCACCGGGCCCACCGGTGACACGTGGAAATTAGGGGTGTGACAACATCGGACGTAAATGCGTTCATTATAAGAAGTTCATGGTATCATGTGTTCACTACTTACTTGGCCAGAGTAAGCGATCAACACATGGTACACATGACCTTCCTTTTTGTAATTCTCACATCACGCCCTATGTAAGTAACACCTCTATCTATTTCCATACCTTTGATTTCAATCAGTAAAACTTTATTTAATTGCTAACAACAATCATTAGTTTTACTCGTTTTACATTTGAGCATACAAAATTTTTTCTTTTTATCAAATTATTCTACAATCACATTTGTTAATGTGATCGTTACTCTTCTCGATAGTATTCGTATTGAGAATACTTACTTGGATAATTACTTTCATCCAAGTTTCCACATAAACTAATTCCGTTATTGTTTTGTTATTCACTATTGTAGGTCCCTGTTTCGGGATCGATTCCGTGATTTTCATGATTATGTTCAAAGACGGAAGAGATAAGAGATGATAAACAAACAACTTTGTATTAATCCGGTAGTATAACATTACAAGTCGGCCCGATTACATGATAACCGAACTAATACCAAAGGAGTATACATCCGGGGAGAGACCAAGTGGTGATCTCTCCCGGTGAGGTCTCAAACCTCCTCTCAAACTCTTACACTCTCTTGTGTTGCAAATGACAAGGGTTTTCTATTTATAGTCACACCCCTTGTCTTGCAAGCACACGCGGTCAACCGAATAACCCTCTCGTTTGACCACTTCAAACGAGCGGGTCTATACACGTTCGATAGACCGTGTCACTAACTATTACAAATTCAGCGTAAAATAATAACTAATCTATTCGACAAGCATCGGACACAAAATCTGCATCAACAAATTCCCCCTTGTCCGTTGCTGTCGAATGCTGAAAATGCAACTGCAATCGATCTTCAGTCAAGTATTCATCTTCTCTGTTATTAACAAATTCCCCCTTGACCGATGATCCAGGTAAGTAGTATCTTGATGCTCCTTGTATAATATTTCCCCCTCAAAGTACGCGTATCCGTGTTGGGTGTTGTGCAATTTCCTCAAAAGGCTCAATTGACCGATCTTCCGCTGATCTTCCAATACTCCAACCGGCATTTGATAAGGGTTCCATTCTTTAAAAAAACTGCATCAAGTCTTGATCTTCAAGCATACTACATTGATAGAGATTTCTGGTGAACTGTCTTCTGTAAACCGTCTTTGTGGAATCGACCAAGTAATGCACTTTAATCTTCAACATCAACACTCAGGAAAGTCAGCTAGACCAAGTGTATCCCTTGCAAGCTCAACCAAACGGCACGCTTAGTTGAACTACATCCAGATCTCATTGTCTCGCCTTTGTGAAGTTGACCACGTAATGCACTACAGATCTTCAGCATCAGTACTCAGGAAGTCAGCTTGACCAAGTACATCGTTTGCAAACTCAACGAATTGAGTTACCCCAGATCCCTGTAAAATCCCAAAGAAACATCAAACCCAAAACCGAATCCTGCAGGTCTTCAGCCTTGAACTATCAACTTCCATAAAGATTCCCCAGGTCTTCAGTAAACAGCGCTTTGACACTACTGTCGACTAGATACCTGTATGTTTCCGTGCAAAACTCTTCACGCTGGCTGGAGAATTAATTAAAATCCTCAAATATGTGTCTGTGCAAAACATTCCACACAGAACCGTTTGTATCACCAGAAAATCACAAACTCTACCACCTATGATTGCGTTTAGAAATTTACCGAAGAAATTCAACATATGAAAATTTTTATCCCCCCATTTCTTTGGTAAAATCTCTAAACCTTAACAGATTCTTTCCACTTCAAAGAAACTGTCGTCAAATGTTCACCAATTCCCTCCACTGAGCGGAACTGTCATCAATCTTCATTGAATGTTCTCGGTTCCGAAAATTCACGAAAACGACTTTCTTCTTTGTATATTCTAGTTGAATAAGAACGTCCCCTAGTACCCCGTAGGATCCGACTTGTATCCCTCCAAAGACTTTGTGAACTCGTTAGGACCGGTATTGACATTCTAGGTTCATTCATTCGTTACCAAATGCGAGAATATGACAATAAACAAAAATATTTCTTCGTTGCATATTCTAGTTGATAAAGAAATTTCGCCTAGTACCCCGTAGGATCCGACTTGTATCCCTCCAAAGACTTTGTGAACTCGTTAGGACCGGTATTGACGTTCTCGGTTCATACGTTCGTTTTCAAATGCGAGAATATGACAATAAACAAAATGCTTTCGAACATTTCCGAATAACCGGTAACAATCATAAATATTGACGTGCGGAAGTGAACATACCGTGTTGTCTTTGGCCCATAATAGTCGCGTCACCATTTTTGCCATTTGCATCGGTAACCGTGACTACCCCACATTTTTCAAAAATCAAGTTTTCATCATCTCTTGTTTTCATCATGCCGCATCATCCCGCGCACTCCCAAATTTGTACGAATTTGGCGTTGAAAAATAGAAGCACGGTTCAAATAATCTTCGCGAACACCCGACCCCACTCGCATGGCCCAGAAATTTATGCTACACCAATATCGATCCAATCAAACTTAAATTCATACCTGTCACCTTTTAGAGCCCAGTATTAATTAAAGGCTCAAACTAGTGACTAAAGAAGCCCAAAATTAATTTAGCCAATCAATTAATTAGCTCCAACATTTGTGGGCCTTTTGATCGATCCAACATTTCAAAACAATTTTCATCTCGCTAAGTGTACCCAATAGAAAACAAATTCAAGGAATAAAGAGATGTAGCCGTCATTTTCTTATGTAACCATTATATTCCAATAGTGGCCCACTTATCAGTCCATACTTAAACCCAAATATCCTTTTAATAGCCCACCCCACCATACCTTGACCTATTCAAGACATCACATGCCCTAGATGCAAACATCAGCCGACATACATCCTTTGCCTTCCTCTCTCTTCGATACACACACATCAGAAACCAGAGACCCTTTTTTTTTTTTTAATCTCATGTTATTATCCACCTTCTTGAATACACAACAACTGGATCCTTCGAACCATCTGTATCTTTCGAAGTTGTTGTCTTTCGAAACAGAATAGTTGGTCTTTCGAAGTTGTGAGGTAAAGTTGATCTTTCGAAGTATGAAGAGGTTAAAGTTGATCTTTCGATGTCGTTAAGATGACCCTTCGAGTTCTTGATCTTTCGAAAAACACAGCTATATCCTTCGAAGTACAGACAAACTGTTCACAGGTATATCTTTCGAAGATATTTAACTGTGAGGATGACCCTTCGAGAAAAAAAGAATGATCCTTCAAAAAAGGAAGGATGACCCTTCGAAGACATTTGGGGGTAGAGTTGATCTTTCGAAATATGTCTGGTCTTTCGAGCAGCCTTTTCATCTTTCGAAACATGAAGATGATAAGAACATCAAGAACACAGGAGGCTGTGTAAATCTGCAGATTGATGAAAACACTTTGTAGATAATTTTTGATGATGAAACTTGAATATTTAGGTGAAAAACATAAAACCCAACCCTCGTTTCAGCACAGATCTGAATATCCGGGTCCAGATCTGAGTTTTTCTTGATTTTCACCATTTTTACATCTTGAACAAAAAGCACAAAAATCACAGATCTAGAGCACATGTGACTTAGTAAACGGTTAGTTTTAGTAAATCGGGCACCATGGCTCTGATACCAATTGTAGGTCCCTCGGAGGTTGAGGTTAAACCTATTCCTTGTTATGTTTAACACACTAGCAAGTGCGGAATCCAAGCTAGAGTGCAAACCGTAGTTTAGATGAAGAGCAAAGTAACAAGAGAAAGAGTAGACAAGCAATATATCAAAGTTTTCTCTTGTATTTCAGTGGACACGGTTACAGCCCTTGACCAAACTGAAATGCTCTCTTACAAGACCTTGGGTTCACTCACAAATGCTCTCAATATCTTTCTAAGTGTCTGCCAAGAACTTAACTGTGAAGTGAAACCTACATGGGATATATATACCCATATCAGTTAACATGCACGAAGGATAAGGATTTCTGGTCGAAGGATCATCTATCGACCAGAAAGTCCATCGAAAGATTCCGAAGGATCCATATGTACCTCGAAGGATGAAATATCCTTCGAGGTCCATAAGTATCCAACGAAAGATGTCTTTCGAGGTCATCGAAGGATACAATCCATCCTTCGATGACATCCTTCGAAGCATACATATTAAACACAAGATGTTGACTGTTTGACCAAGTCAAACCAGGAGGATGGTTGACTTGGTCAAACATACATTCCAACACTTAAACAAATACAACCAAAGACGTAAACACGACAAACAAAAGACATCGTTTTATACATTACAAAATACAGACAAAGTACAGACACAAGTGCACCAACAAACTCCCCCTTGGCTGTAGCTTTGTCTCGGTCTTCGTGTCTTAAGTCTCGGACGTCCTTTCCACTGTCAGATGATGTGATGACCATGCACTTCCTGCGTTGACCAGCAGATTGAAGCAGTATCGGGCCATCCTTTGAAACTTCATAGCTTGATCTCGATCCTGAACTAAGTAGTTTATCTCATGATCCTTCAGAACAATAATATCCGATCTGGACATGTTAGTAATCCACATTGGATCTATCATCCTAAAGTTCTCTTGACTATCTTTGAATAAGATCACAGCTTCACCGGTATCCGCATCGTAGACCCAGCAACGGAAATTTCCAAGAAAGTCGGTCTTCATCTATAGCAACGGTATCTTCTTCATCACTTTGGGAGGATCATATACCAGACGATAACGAGCTGTGTTAGTCTCTGGATCAAGTGTAAACCTGATCTGCTCGTATCTCGGAAACTGTGGCTTGTACAGAGGATCCTTCCAACCCAATCTCCTTTCCAACCTGATTTTCTTAGCAAACAGATCCACCATCTTTTCTTCATCTCGATT
The DNA here is from genome assembly GCF_002127325.2 of Helianthus annuus. Classification (NCBI taxonomy): domain Eukaryota; kingdom Viridiplantae; phylum Streptophyta; class Magnoliopsida; order Asterales; family Asteraceae; genus Helianthus; species Helianthus annuus. Next base: position 15,024,245 of record NC_035448.2, on the reverse strand, counting down.
GATTACATCTAGTTGGGCTAACACTGCAACATCATAATATGGAAGTGTGAGAATACTGAGGAGAGTTCTGAAATACTGAAGACCCGTTTCTCTTTTCACGACCATGCAGTGAAGATCTTTGACAAACATCCAACTAATAATGCGACCCCGAGCCCGATTCTTCTCCAGCCTCATATAGTTAACCTGTTCCAACGGAGCGAGCGGAGGAGGATTCCTAGCAAGGAAATCCGCTCGCCATTCATTCACTGTTTTCTCACGGTTTTCTTGAGCTGATGGCGAATCAGAAGAAAGATTGGCAAACTCTGCAGTCTTTTCAGCCACAAAATCATCATTCAGAGCATTCACCTCCGCATTGTCCTTTCCAACATATACAGGACGTTCAGGATCAGAACTGATGAAGATTTCTTCAATTGTTGAGAAATCAGTTTGATCCTGTACCATTGGAGTAGCATCAATCATACACACAGCAACTTCATCCAAATCAGTCAAGATCAGAATTTGTTCATCAGACATTTCAGAAATAAACTCTCCCTCTTCTAGCAGTTCACCCGTCACAGGATGATACTTCTGAGCACCTGAAGATTCAGGGAGATCAGTGAACGTTTCTGGTTCCAGGCTGATCTGTTCAGGGCCTGCAGACGTTTCCAGTATTTCAGTCTGCTCAGTTGGGCCGGTGGAAGCTGTTGGAGGAGCAGAAGGAGTGTCTTGAGGTGTACCAGATCCACCTGCAGCACCAGCACCAGATGCAGTTGCACCGGAACCTGAGGCAGTTGTTTGATCTGGATTAGCTGCATCATCATCTTGATCATCCTCACGCCTTGAGGGAACTATCCCTAAGGTTTTGCACCTCTCACTCCATAATGTACCAACTTTGGAATGAATCTTGTTGAAGTTTGCATACATGGGTTTGAAGGCTTCCATCAGTCTATCATCACGACTACTTACCTTCTCCCTCAACGCTTTCGCCTGAGTCTCCAAGTTAGTACTATGCCTTTTCATAATTTCGACCTCCCTATCTCTTTCCTTGTTTGCCTGCTTTAACCTTTCAATTTCCTCGGCCTGTTCCTTGATCTTGATATTCTGAGCTTCAACAATTGAACACAGCTGGTTGTGTGCCATTACATCTTGTTTTCGCTGGACACGATATTCTTCAATTGTTCTTGTGTGTCGACCAACGATAGAACCCAATTCACTGACTTGTTCAATCAGGAATTGTATCTTGTCAGCTTCAGAAAATCCAGATAAGGTTTCTGCCAGAGTTGGCCGCGAAGGCTCAGGTCTTGAAGAACCAGACTGACCAGCCTGACCCGAAGCACCTGTAGGACCAGTAATAGTGAGAGCGGGTCGGGCATGTGTACCTGAGGTGGGAGTTGCAGGCGGCTGTTGATCAACAGTCACCGTGCGCGTCCCAGAGGACCTCTGAGGAGAAGACATTAGCTCCAACGTCTCTTTTTCAGTCAGTTGATCACCAGAGGGAGGAAACTGCTGCTCAGGAGCAGATGAAGGCTGAACAGAAACTGGAATAGAGGTGTCATCAGCAGTTTTCTTCGATGAACGAACGCCCTGTCGTTTTGCCTTCCTCTTCTTAAGAAAACCCGGAGAAGTAAGCGTATAATCTTCATCCTTGTCAGAGTCTCCAGTATCACCCGTCTTCTTTATACGCACAAACCGGGGGTTCCCGCGTTTATCAAAGACTTTCATCATCCCTGGGGGAGGAGGATTATCATCCTCAGACGAAGAACCATCATCATCAGAACCTCCTTCCTCTTCAGAAGATGAACTGCTTTCATCAACCAGCTTCCTCGCCTCATCTATCTTGCCTTTACCCTTGTCAGTCGCAACAGTACCAGACTGACCAGCAACACCTTCAGCACCACCTGCACTATCACCCGTTTCAACAACTACAGCACCACCATCACCACCAGTACCAACACGAACATCAGGATCAACAGACATTTCCTGAACCTCTTCAGCAGCAACATTGACATCAACCTCAACACGTGCTGCAGCACTAGAACTGCCATCAGACCTTCTTGTTGCTTTGATTCCATGTTTAGTTGTGAGCTGCACATCAGCCATAGCGATTAACTTTGGCTCTTCATTATCAGAATCGCTCGCGTCTCGACGCCATCTGTGGTTCTGCGGTGCCTCGTAGTTAGGAATATCAAGATGACCAATAAGTTTCCTAATTGGGTCCAATTCCTTATAGGCGGCCATAGATTTGAAGATCAGCAGAGTGCGTTCGTTCATCGGATTCACAGGAAGAACATCTGCCTCGGCTTTAGCAAGATCAGGAATCTGATCATCTATCATCATCTCCCTGTTTCGGGATCGATTCCGTGATTTTCATGATTATGTTCAAAGACGGAAGAGATAAGAGATGATAAACAAACAACTTTGTATTAATCCGGTAGTATAACATTACAAGTCGGCCCGATTACATGATAACCGAACTAATACCAAAGGAGTATACATCCGGGGAGAGACCAAGTGGTGATCTCTCCCGGTGAGGTCTCAAACCTCCTCTCAAACTCTTACACTCTCTTGTGTTGCAAATGACAAGGGTTTTCTATTTATAGTCACACCCCTTGTCTTGCAAGCACACACGGTCAACCGAATAACCCTCTCGTTTGACCACTTCAAACGAGCGGGTCTATACACGTTCGATAGACCGTGTCACTAACTATTACAAATTCAGCGTAAAATAATAACTAATCTATTCAACAAGCATCGGACACAAAATCTGCATCAACAACTATCGCGAATAACACATACTTCTACTTAATTTTTCTTGGAAACATCATCCCCGATAGGTATCCTATTCAAGGTTTCCAAGTTTTACCCTACATATTCAACAGTCAGTCTCTAAATATTTGTTGCATATTACTATTCGTGCAATAAATTTAAAACATACACTTGGTAAATACTTGCCCTAACAGGCTTTCCTTGCCATTAACCTTGTTCGCGATCGTTACGCAATTTAGATCCATGGTGAGCATGCTTTACTTGTCATACTTCAGACCTTTTCCTTCGTCAAATCCGCAATTTGTTAAAGTCTCACCAACTTCTGATGCGAGTGTCCTTAAACTAAAACACTTACAAAGATTAGTAATGTCGATATCAATAAACGCCTGTACTATAATACAAGGCTTTCTACTATACGTGTCAACACACGTAATTTCGTTATCTATATTGATCCTTTATCGATTTAATTGGGGTAACGTGTATTACACGATAACCCCATGTGTTGTTTACAACACTTTAACATGCCAAACCATTAATAAAAATATACTTACCGGATTTTGCGATCAAGTCTCGAATCGAGCACTTTACTCTTTAACCTTGAGCTCTGATTTCCAACTTGTAAGACCCTTACTTAAATTATATGATTTTCATATAGATTTCGATTAAAATAGTGTATTTACGATTAAACATCCACTTGAAAACACGAGTTTGTTAAAACATTTTAAGAAATAAAACATTTCAACATCTTGTATATAATATTGTCGTTTAAAACATGTCGACAAAATCTAATGCGGAAGCTTGAATTCTTGATCGTGTTCGGTTCTTCATCGAGCTTGATCGTCCTCCGGTACCGTACAATATTCCTACATTTCATAAAACATGAAATGAGTTAGTCATTCGGCGTTTAAAAGCATGTCCGAACAAGTTCGTGCGTCAAAACAAACAATTCACAAACATCAACAGCTTTTGCTGATTTTAACTCCCGTCGCGTGGCGCAACGGGAATTGATATCATTGTCACGTGCCGCGTCACCTACCGAGTGTCGCGCCCGGATTTTCTTCTCCGTCACGTGGCGCGAGGAGTACTCTTTTCCAGCCAGTTCTATTTTGAAATCTGCATATTTCCAGCAATACTAGTTTTTAAGAAAACTGATATAACTCGCTCAATCTAGATCCGTTTTACGATCTGTTTTTCCTACGTGATCGTAAATTGATTCCCCATCACTTGGAGTTGAAATTCGACATCCAGATTAACAACTTTCTAGGTTTTAAGCCCTCGGTTTAAATTTATTTATTAACTTTTTGACAAAGCTTTTGACCCGTTCATGATTTTATCAAACAAACTTGTTTGTTACCTCTAAATTCTCATGAACATCATATTTTAAATGTTTCCTATCATACAAGGTTCAAATCACGGTTTTCATACATTCTTAATCCCGTTTTTGCTTATATACTTATGTTGACCCATTAAGGGTATTTAAGCACTTTTTAAGCGTAAATCACGCTCATGCTTTACTTGCATCATATTCCCACATTTTTAATATCTATTGTCTTCCACCACAATTATATTTGTTGTGGATTTAATGTGGTAAACAATTTATTTCGAGTTTTACCTCTCGGTTTGTCATTTTACAGAAAAGGCCCATTCTTAGGCTTTTGACTCACAAAGGTTTATGCCTATAACTTTTATGCTTATCTAAGGATTACATGATCATGATACATGTTCCTAAACAACCCATAAGGGTCGTTTGCCCGATTTACCCATCAAGGGCATTTTTGTCAACTTTAGTCCCTCATTTTACAACGAAGGACTTTCACTAAATATTTGACCAAAATCGCACGTTTAACTATAATCTTATTGATGCGTACCTGGCTTGGGTCAATTATTGACCTGTTTTAATACCTTGCATTAATGATTTGCTAATTTATAGCAATGCAAATTCCATAAGCCGTTTCATCCTGTGAGCATTAGACTCGACAAATACTTATTAGTTGTTATTTGTCAAATGGTGCTAAAAATCACCATTTGACCCATTTGGTCTAAACGACCAAACATTTTGCACTTGTATTTGAATGGTATATATTTACCATTTCATTATTTAACGCATTTCGGCTTACGACGTAGGGTATCTTTTAACTTTAACTTATTTTTGTCGACACGCGACTAAATTACCATTTTACCCCTATCCTTATTATGAGTTACCCCATAAGGCAACATTTCAAAACTCATTGTTTGTTTGTCATTCCATGACTATATTACCATTTACCCCTTTTTACCATCCATCATGGTTTTTTTTTATTATTTTCACTTATTTTGACCCGTATCAATTATGTCGGAACACCACATTTTAACCATTAGCTTAACATAATCATAACCCTTATAATAATTAGGCATTCTATAGAAAGGGGGTGTAAGCTTTACTAACCTCGCATCCAAACTACGCTTCTCTTTTCATACTAGATTCGTTTGACCCGCTTCCTCCCCAGCTTTTTAAGCGTCAAACTATCATTCATCATTCACAAGGCGGTTAGATTAATCACAATTTAATACAATTATTCCACCTTATGCATTTTATATCAAATTATCATTCATCATGTTATAGGTCAGTTTGACTTTTTAAAAGTCAAATGCCTGTTAGTATATGAAATGCACAATCAAGTTCATCAATTAGTTTAGGCATTCCCCAATTACCCGGTAGGCGTTATTTTAAGCCACCATTTTTAACTAATCTTTTAACCAAGTTCATTATATTTCCAACACTTCAACTAGTTCAAGCAATTATCAAAGCTAACTTATTCATTCATTTCGCAAAAACTATGGGTTCTCATTTATAAGTGAAACCCGTTTCATCATATCACTAGCATTCATCTGAACGCCTAATATAATCAAGTTTTACATATCAACTAGTAGATAACATGATTTCACACACCTATTTTCATGAACATAATTACCAAATTTCATCATAACACACAAAACTCATTTCAAGTCATGCATGAGTATTCACTCGAACCTATGAATTGTTCAAGTATCTCGCTTCAACTATCGATTATGATGATTTTAAGAACATGCATATCCTCATTTTCACTATTTAGTCAAAACCCACTTCCTAGTTTACTTGTTAATCACTTACAAGTAACATTACATCAAGTTCTTCATAATTTCATCATAACTAACGAAATTATACATACATAAACATCCAATTTCAACTTTGGATCATAATCCAACAATCTATTTGCAAGTAACCTACTTGTCTCAAATTTCAACTTTAACCAATCTAGGTTTTATGACATACCTAATGATCCCCATGACTAGGTGATCGTTTATATACATTAAAACCCGAATTGGGTCTTCGACTCATCCTTCAATTTGAAGATTTGTTGAACTAGGGTTTATACCCTTGTTTCTTGCTCCTGGTCGATCTCCACGCACACACACACACTCCTTGTGTGTGTTGTGTTATGTTTTTATTTTTATTTATTAAGTTTTCAACTTTTCCCTCTTTAGTCCCTCATATTTTGGCTAGTTATCAAGTAGGTTTCAACCTACTTATTTCTAGCAATATTTCCTCTAATTAACTAGGTTAAACATTCCTAGTTAATTTAGTGGGTTCGGGGAGGTTATAACCCGTTTACTTTTTAAGTCCCGTTAACTCGGGCTCTTATGAACCTTATTTCCTCAAAAGCTTTTATTCTCTTTTTATTTAATATTAGGTTTATTCATTTAAATCCTAATGTTTACCGAGTTAATTTTTACCACTAACGGTATTTTACCCGTTCATTAATATTAGCGTAGTTTGATTACCAAACCCGTTTTTGTGGTGTTACACTATTCTAAATCCTTGATTGGATTTCTAAGAGTACTTTTAGAAGTCTTTGGTGAAACAAATTACAAGTGGTTATGTGTAAAGTTGTGTGGTGTTATAACATAGAATCTAGAGTGATCTAGGATAACGAGACGAGTGTAATACGATAAGGGCATGGTGGATACACCGTTGGTACTTCCTATATATAAGTGCTCTTATCGTATTACCCATCATATCGTTATTCAAAATCAGTTGATGATTCTATGTTATAATAAGACAAAGTACAAATGAAACAAAGAACAATGTACAATTTTTGTTAACACAAATTGCTTGGTTTTATACATAATGTCATCCACAATACACTTTTATCACAAGTTTTACTATCAAACATGATGTGTTATAATACTAAATGTTTCGCCATATATTGGCTACAAAAATCTATTTTTACTCGACAACTCGTGTAGTTAGACAATGTATTGCAATAACAAACTTCTGCCATAAATTTGGCCAACAAAACTATGTCACTCACCAACATTATTGATGGCCGTCTATTTTCACATATGTTTCAGGTATCGACATTTCAAGCATGCTATACATAGGAACGCACCTGGGCCTTAGATTGCTTATAAATCCAAAACAATTATTTGTACTCTTTTGTGTTTGTAAAACAATATAATTAACATAATAAAACTTTAGTACCATGTGTTATGAAAAATTTGTAGCATGACTCCCCGATGTTTCTGTCGCGGGTTGTTTTACGCGGTCAAGGTGTTATAGAAATTTATGGACCAATGATTGTATATCAACTTATTCCATCAGGCATGGAAGATGGATCCCTTGGGTTTTGGCTTTCATCATCAGCAGAACTTATATTACCCAACAATCTCTCTCAATATTTGTTGATGCCAAAATCACACTTATTGAAGCCTGTCTTTTATTCTTTTATTTGACTTGATGAAGAGTCCTTAAAAAATTGATGTAGTTGTTGTTCTTGAAAAATTATTTTATCTTCATCAAAGTCATCCATCTTGACAAGCCTAGCGTAACCGCACCATGATATCATATGCTTTGGCAGCCAGCATACCCTCAGTGCCTACCCCTCGCGGTTTTAAACCTGTCATGATGGTGAATGTATCAAGCCCCTTATAAGGAAGCCTTTATTCCCCTTCACAACCAATGTGGGATGTTACAATCCACCCTTCTTACGGGGCCTAGCGTCTTCGCTGGCACACCAGTTCGGTCCCTGGCCCTGACGCCATCTGTAATTAACAGCCTAGCGTAACCGCACCATGATATTGTCCGTTTTGGCAGCCAGCACGCTCTCAGCGCCTACCCCTCATGGTTATAAAATGCGTCATGATGGTGAAGGTATCAAGCCTCTCATAAGGAAGCCTCTGTTCCCCATCACAACCAATGTGGGATGTTACAATCCACCCTCCTTACAGGGCCTAGCGTCCTAGCTAGCACACCAATCCGATCCCTAGCTCTGATACCATCTGTAACAGCCAAGCATAACCGAACCATAATATTGTCTGCTTTGGCAGCCAGCATGCTCTTAGCGCCTAATCTCATTTATCATTTTATCCTCTTAATGAGAGCAATATTGTTTGTTACATATGTAAGGACCCACTTTAGAGTAAAGCTTATGGCACGAAACTAATGCCCCAATGGGTCTATCTCGGTATCTTTTGATATCTCTCACGTAAGTGGTATTTCCGAGATTCATATCAAAATATGTGTGAGAAATTATTTGACTTATGTAACATATACTTATCAAAAGAGTGTCATCTATATAAGGACAAGTCTACATTAGTTACTCCCACTCATCTTGAGGTTGGTACACATAAATCCACTTAATTCGTGATGAAAAGAATTGCATTAAGATTTCATCACATTTTGATGTTTGCTTCAACCCATATATGGATTTCATCGACTTAGAAACTAAGTGTTCTTGACCTTTCAGTTTAGAACTTTCAGGTTGTTTTGAACATGTAAGTCTTTGTTTAGGGAAAGTTGTTTTAATATCCATTTAATGTAGCTACAAAAGATTATAAGCTACTAGAACAACAATGATCCTCAAAGAAACCTTTTGTAAGAAAGGTAAGATGATTCTTTGATAAATAATTCTCTTCTGAGCATAACCATTAACAATCAATCTTGCTTTTAGTGTCTTAACGTTTGCATTTAGATTTAGGTAATTCAACCAAATCCCAAACGTTATTTTGACATACAAAATCAAATTTGCTAATAACAATTTTTATTCTATTTAGAAAATTGATTGATGCTAATAACTTAATTAGAAGAGGTAGGATCAGTAAACTTTCTAATATCCATTTCAACTTCAGTCAAGGAGGATACATAATCATCAAAGGTAAACCTAGATGACCTCCGTAGTTGATTATTGGGTTGTATTATGAGTTTCAGTTTTATGGATTAACTCTTGATTAAGTTGCTATCATTTTCAAGATTCTAAGTGTGCAAGAGTTGGTGGAGTATGGTGTACAAGAGGTGTAATCGGATTAAAATTTAATAAGTCTCTCCCCCCGCCTCTTGTACTTCTTGCAAGTCATGATAAGGACTTTTACTACTCCCACTAATTTTAGAAATCATTAAAAAAATTTAGCATACTTATGGTCAACATTAGAAGGCCAATAGATTCTAATAGAGAAATAAGTTAATGATGTAACTCATTGTAGTTTTTCTGTTTGAGGATTATAATTTTGGTAAGAAATTTGAGTGTGCCCACGTTTAAGCAACAATGAAACTTTTGTTAGAGTAGCAGTAGATTCTTAAAGAGAAAAGTTGTGAAGAAGCAATGTCTTGTACAAGAGATACAAATTGAGGTAACAACAAGTTTTCACTTCCCTACCTCTTGCAACTCTCGCAAGTTAAGATTAAGACACTTAATGCTCCCACTAACCTTTTAGATCTCTAGGAATGCAACAAGATAAGTTTCAATGATGTACGTGCTGTGGGAACCTGTCATATATGTCAGACTTGATTTCCTTAATGTCCAGATGTTATAAAATTTTGAGGGACATATTTAGAAGGAATCATAGTATATATGAATTAATTTCTTTAATACCTTTATTCATATAAGACATATTAAATACAAGTAAATATTATGATAAATGAATTATGTCTGAATATTCCATTTTGGGATAAGTTCCAATGAAATATAACTTCTAATGGAACTTAATTTATTCCCTTAGCCATTTAAATATTAAGGCTTATAACACATGCTCATAAGTCACTAAGAATGAGATTTGATAATATTTCATCCTTCATTAACCTGTCATGATTTCTCATGAAATTTGATCTTAATGGATGTAATTTGTAAGTCTCATTTTTCTTTTGTTAAATTTTCATTTTCATGATAACAAAAGGTTGTGAAAAAGTGTAGCATCATCTAGTTCTATCTTATAAGGTTTCTATCCAGATTGAGATGACAAATAATATGAGAGTTTAAGGTAAGAGTGACTTTGTTTTAACCATGCAAACCTCACAACTGTCATAATGTAGCTTTTATATTGATACTAAATTCTGAATAATCTACAGAATATATAAGGTATCATAAAGCCTAATTATAAAACAATTTATTATGGTTCTTATAGTCTTAACATAAAATTTTGCCACTAACTCTCATATTAATTATTTGTTGATTTCTGGTAAGGAAACACATAGAACTAGAGTCAACCGGTCTTGTGTTGGTTAGAATATTACCATTAGTAGACTTAAATATCATAAATATCCTACTACTTATCTTAGCCAGCTGTTCCATTGAATTATGGATAGTCTCGATGCTCATGCCTAGTTTAATGGCATAAACCTGCTGTGAGACTTTCCTTTGAAGAAACTTATAGCTGGAAGTAGTAGTTGTACACTATCTCTGAATCTTAAAAGTATCCTCCTTTCAGGTTTAGTGGCGGTGAGATGAACAACATCTAATTTTCCAGTTTCATGCATTCCTTTTCATGTACATATGTTGCTAATCAACACACTCATTTTCCTTTGGTACTCTTCAGTGTTATAGTTGATTCTTAAGGAAACTTATGGTATTAGTGGAAAAGTTATATGTAATGCACCGGAAAAGTGTAATGATTTCCATGTGTAAACCTTTAAATTATGGGTCATGGTATTGTACATCATGATGTATTCACATATGCCACAAACTTTATAGTAAGAATCTAGAGTAATGCATGCGTCTTAGGAGTTATTTTGATTCTTCCAAAGAAAACAAATTAGTCTTAGGAAATTTAGAATCTAGAATAGCTCCCATAATAGCAATAATGAAATGAGTTCTTGATTATCATAAGAGATATAATGGTTGACTTATCCCACTAGTCATGCTCTAGTTTTCTTCTGTAATACTTTTATCAGAAAAGAGCAGTAGGATTATCATATCTTAAGAAATAATCAACAATCCAACAAGAGAAAATTTTGTAGAAACTCTTTAGTAAGCAAAACATTTTAGGTTTTAAAATTAGAGTGGATAAAATAGATAAGATACAAACCTAAGAAGAAACTTGGAGTGATTTACATTATGGGGTAATCAAGTAAGGGAGACACAAAATATTAAATTGAAGATATAGTCTACTATAACACCAAAATAACAGACTAATTTAAGGTTCTACCTGAATTTTGGCTTCGCTTTGGCTTTGACCAAAATTCAGACATTATGAACGTACATAAATAATAGATTGTCTTAATGTTCTAAATAAATTTGGCTTCGCTTTGGCTTTGACCAAAATTTATGCATTATGAACATACATAATAGACTGACTTATTGTTCTACATAAACTTTGGCTTCGCTTTGGCTTTGACCAAAATTCATGTATTATGAACATATGTAAATAAAAACCAACTTAATGTTCTGCCTGAACTTTTGGCTTCGCTTTGGCTTTGACCAAATTTCAGGCATAATGAACGATATAAATAATAGACCGTCTTTAGTGTTCTACATGAACCCTGGCTTCGCTTTGGCTTTGACCAAAATTCATATATTATAAACACACATAAATATAGACTGTCTAATTATTCTACATGAACTTTGGCTTCGCTTTGGCTTTGACCAAAATTCATGTATCATGATGAACATACATAAATAATAAGGTAAAATACATAAATATGACATAACACCTTTGGCCAGAAATGAAATATTTATATACGTTATGCTAATAATTTATTATGTGTATCATCAAACAATTAGTTGTTGGGTTCATTATCCAACAATACACATAATAACATAAAATGACATAAATTAAAGTTGGGCCATTTGCAGGTTATGGTCATACGAAACCAAATAAAATAAGGCTTCCAAAAGTTAACATAAGGCATGCGAATTCGTATAAACATTATGCGAAAATTTATGCGGAAATAATTTATACAAATTATCACATGCGAAAGCTTAACATATAATTCATGTAGATCATACGAAAACATCAAATAATTAATTTCATAAATTAAATGAGCCATGCGAAATTGGAGATAGGATTCACATCAACAAATATATACAATTTAGTTTTTGATAGCTATCGTCATAAGGCAGGGCACTAAATTTTAAATATAATAACCGAACAATTAACGGTATATAAATCATATCATAATAATCTAAACCCACCATTTAAGGTTCAATATATGTATTCACCATACATGTATAGAGATAAAAGAATTAGATGGGCTTATCTAATTACAAATTATGGTACATGTGTGAAAACTAGATTTTATGACTATTTCATTCATATGAAAAATTCACCATAATCATTCATGAACATTTAATGAATTAATTCATGTGCAACTTATATTCAATTATATAAAAAAATAATTTGGAAAGCCTGATGATTTTCAAAAAAACGATTCTTCTACCAATTAGATTAAATCAATTTTAATGGTTTTAACATCCAATTCCATAGGGCATATTTTGCAGATCACGTGAATGCAAAACAAATAATCGTTTGAGCGAGGACAAGGCAACATATCAATTAACATGATCGGATAGATATAATCGACATCGCTCTGATACCACATGTTGATTATATCTTTAAACATGGGTTAAAAACATAGAACTCTAATCATGTTTATTCAATCATAATCTAAATATAGATACCAAGATAGAGATACTTACTTGTAGGGATGATTATCTTTAAGAATAAAGATGAAGCCATGATTCCCGTTATGGTACCTTGTGTTGATGGATCACACTAGAGAGAATATTTGTATTGGTGTTCTACAAGAGTTTTTTATCACCACTTATCATCAATATATAATAGATCAATGAATAATGGTCATGAATAGTGATCCGTTATAAAAACTCTATGTATTCTCTATTAATGGTACCTAAAGGGAAATCATAATTGCCCCTTGAACTAATCAATATTTACAATTACTACCATCAAGTAATTGTCGGAGACTAGTTATGTCATATTGGTAATGTTACCAAATGATCCGTAAGGCCACATCAATGGGTTATTTCTAACATTATATACTTGTTAATATTACATCAGTGGGTTACCAAGTACAATATTATAAAAAACCCAAGAAGACGAGACATGATATTAATGAGCATTGTAAATGTTTCTTACTAATACACTATGCACAATCTAATAAGAGCTCAATTAAGGCCTCAAAACGGAAGCATTTCGATGAAAAAAAGTGCGCTTATATTCTTTTTGACAAAACGTTATGATGCATAAAGTTTTGTGGTTGATCTTAAGACATGTCATTATTAGATTTTTTGAATGTTTCCATAATATTTTTTTAAAGAAATTTATATGATATTGCTCTTATGATAAACTTTTTTTTCTTAGATACATTTTTAAATATTTTGTTTAAGACATGGTTATCATTCTCTTTCCTGAAACTAATAAAAAAATATTTTGTTTGAAATAATATGTTTTAAATGTAACTACAAATTTGTCTTCATTAAATAATTTGAAAGACATATAGAATTGATTATTCTCTGTTATTATCACTCTCTGTCCCCCCTGCTTTACATACATCATTCATTCTTATATTATATCTATTTATCCTCAACAATATGTCTCTCACTTCTTTACGATTCATATATTCCCTTCTAATCTTAATTTTAAATTTGTAAATCCCAAAAGTACTGTTTGTGTGGCAGAATAAGAATAGGGAATCATAGTGTACTGTTTTGTGTATGAACTAGCTTCTATATTGAAATTTTAAGCTTTTATTTCCTAATTAGCGATCTTTTTTTGAATGACAAATTTCTCTTAATCTTTGTCTTCTGCGGGACTTGAATCCAAGATCACTCTTCCAAACTCAAGTACATCTGCCAATGAATCAGCACTCCATTGGTTCCTAATTAGAGATCTAACTCAAACAAAGAATATCAACAATCATAAATTTTACTTTGTATCATTTTCAAACAAACATTAAAGAATGATGGATCGAAAAAAGAAACTTCTAAGCCATAACAACTTCTAAGCCATAACAACTGTATGAACAAGAACTATATGAAACCATAATACTTTATAAATTTAGTAATAGAAGACACAAAAAAGGGAAAAAAAAAATACACTACTAGAAAAATGACATTTTCCAACCAAGTTTTTTGCAAATTTCCAACAAAATTGTGACGCTTTTCTGACGACTAAAAAAACCCTAATTATTGGAACAAATTTACGACACAGTAGCAACAAAAACAAAAAACACCATATTTTTGTCACAATTTTGTGGCAAATTTGTGGTTTTTTTTAATTATTAACTTATTTGATTTATCATTATCGATCACAAACATTTATACTACTTTACTACACAATTCTAATGAAAACTCATTAACGAGGATAAATGTTAAAACTATTAACTATTCTGTCACAGATGTGTCATATTTTTGTAACGCATTTGTAACAAACGTTTTAAGTACTGGGATTAGGATTAGAAAAACTATTGGGCTTAAGTTTACATATTCGGGCTTATGTTTATATATGGCATACTATACATACATAAAATAAACCTAAATAGATTTCAGCCTAAATTCTCACTCCTCAGTCCTCACATTCACACCTATCGTATATCGTTCAGATTTCACAATTTCAAGCAATTGCGATGTTCATCGATCATGGAGCATTCGAGACAGCTGTCTGATAATTCACATCTCACTATAATCGTTCAAATTTCACGATCGTTCAGGTATGTCATCTGATTAGCGATTTATATCAGTCTGCCTTCGTTGTTTGATTTCATATAACAACGTTTTGATTCATATAGCGATTTGATTGATATATCGATTCATATAATCCTTTGATTCATATGATTTGGCGTTTAATTGAATTCGCTTTAGTGTAATTAAGTTCTAGGGTTTGAAGTCGAAATAAGCTAACAATTCATTATGTTGGGGTTTACATCAGTCTGCTGCAATTGAGTTCATTGGAGTTCATTGGTTATGTGCAATCATAGGGTTTACATCGGTCTGCTTCACTTGTGAATTGTTGATTATAGGCTTATTTAGGACTTGTTTAGGGTGGTTTAGGTTGATTATAGGCTTATTAAGTTGATTCCAGCCTTAATTAGGGGGTTCTTTTACCAATGTTGGCCAAAATTTAGTTGTTAGTTATTTTGTTTATTGTAATAATATGGCTAATGTAAACTGAAAGAACGATAAGAGTGGCCACACCAAATGACAAAAGATCAACAGAATTATCATTGGATTTTCTAACATGAACCAAAACAACCAAATTGTGCAGCATCAAACATTTAGACAATGGTTCTGGTTAGGCTATCTATGGTATGCAAACTGAGCAAGTGCTGATATTGTTGATATTTTTGAACTACTAAGACCAACAAGCGGTTCAATAAATCAAAAGGAAATTATAATGTTTTGTTTAATCGTTTAAATGGAAAAATAGGTGAGGATATTATTGTTTGTTGTTGTAGTATTATTATTAATATTAATATTAATATTAATATTAATATTAATATTAATATTAGTATTATTTTAGTTAATTTAGTTATAGAACGACAAAAATGTTGCCTGATAAAGAGTGGATGTACACGAAGAGAACAACTAGTAATGGTCTTTTTAATCTGACATTTCAACTATATGTCAATAATTTATCCTCTCAAAAGCCATGACTATCACGTGTTTATGCAGCGGTTGCTTCCGCTTGCTATCGGATGTTTTGTTTCAAAATAGATTTACGAAGCTGTAACCGAGTTGTACATGTTCTTTCGGGTCTTATGCTCGAAATCATTGCATGTAGACGACTTACATCAAATGAAGCATATTATTATAACAACCGTATGCAAGTTGGAGAAAATATTCCCTCCTAATTTCTTTGATTCCATGGAACATCTGGTAATACATCTTGCTGATGAAGCTCTTCTTGATGGTCCGATGCAATATAGATGGATGTATCAATACGAGAGGTAATCACATTGTTTGTAAATTGTAATCATATAAAACACACATGTTTTAACTCCTGTTCAGCATTCCTGACACTCGTCAGATGAAGGCAATTGTTAGAAACATTGTTTTATATTATCTGTCTAACAATTTAAATTATTTGTGATTTATCATATGGTATGTCAACTTCAAATTATGTGCAATCATAGGGTTTGTCAGTTATATATTATCTATCTAACAATTCTTCTTTTATAAAATGCAGGTGTATATATATTATGGTACGTGTTCGTGGTGGTATTAGTAGTGGTGGTCATAGTGGTGGTCGTGGTCATGGAGATAGTAGTCGGGGTGGTCATGGTGGTGGTCGTGGACTTGTCCCTCCTCAGGGAGATCGACCATCCGATGGTAGTAGTAGTCGCGGGTCATTTGGTGGTGGTAGTAGTAGTAGTCGTGGGGGTTCCGGGGATCCCATAGCTGATATGCATGGTATTGCGTAAGAAGCGTCATGTGTGATCTCCAGTTATAGGTCCATTATAGCGAGGATGCCAATTAAGGGGATGGCGATCATGAGGTTAGCTATCATGAGGATGATGTGAGACCTGTGCTCCGTAAACACACACAATGTAGGACACTATCTTTTATCAAAGAAACAATGTGTTTTGACCTCAAAATTTTGTTTATTTTGGTTTTACAATTTCACATTTTGATTCTAGTTCATTTTCAAGCTTTAAATCGCTTTCATGAAAGTTAAACGTGAACTGATGCGTAAACATAATCAGTTTAATGCCGCAAAAACTCCGGAACAGTGACATAGGCTTAACATACCTTAAATAACTTTTATATAACTTAGAAATAAGTTTTGAAAGCTTTGGTGTGTCAAAAACAAGTTTATTCACACTCAGGGACTATTTGCGTCAAACTATGAAAGTCTGCTGATTCACATAGTATCACACATTCCGGAACTTGATCATAAGTTAAATATGCCCTAATATCCTTCATATGGCTTAGAAATAGGCTTTGAGGTGTTTGGTGCGCAAAAATATACTTTCTTGATCAATAGGGACTAAAGGTGTCAAAAAGTGCATAAGTTCGCATTTTCGCGCATAACTTACGTTCTGAATATTTCCGGACATCCAAAAAATTTATGTCATCGTTAAAATACTTTATTTTAGTGATTGACATGATAAGATTCCATTCGTCGCATAATTTGGATCGTTTTTCGCAACCGTTCGTGTTTCGTCGTAATTAACCGAACAACGCGACCGTACGACCAAACGAACCGACATCCGAGATGTTTTTTAGCACATTTCAAGTTCCCTATAATTTAACTTCATTTTAGAGCCTTGAAATGGGGTTAACGGGGCTTAAAAGTGCCAAAAACTGAGTTTAACAAGTTCAGGGACCATTTATGTCATTTCTGGAAACATAGCCCACGCGGGCCGCATAAGATTAAGCCTTATCTTACGCGGGCTGCGACAGAGTTGCAGATCAGCAAACTGTTTTTCTGAAATCAGAAGCTGGGTTTCTTTGATTTGAACATGGTTTTAATCATTCTATGGGCTAATTTTGATGGTTTTTGAGTACTCCTAGTATTACAAAACCGTGTGCCTACTTGGACGGCCTAGATCGAAGCACGTTTATCAAGAAACGATCCTAACGGTCTTGGTTTTCCTATAAATACCCAACCCCCATTTGCTCCCAACTCACACCTTGATCTGATTGCTCTTTAAGTTGAAGTAATTTTACTTCATACCTGAGAATAATCGGGTCAAGCTTCCGTTCTTGGACCTTTTGTAAGTATTCTTTGGTTCTTTTTTGCGTTTTTAGCGTGAAAGTCAAACTTTGTTTGACTTTTTGCATTGACCAGTTTATGGTCAACACAAAGTTCGTTTGAACTTCATAACGTGAGCGTAATCACGATGGTTATAGTCCCTAGTGACTATACCTACTGATTACCACGTTATATAGGCATAGTGACGAGTCGTAGTTTCGGCCAAAATGCGTATTCTTGCGTATTTTGTAACCAAACTACTTTTAGGTATCAAAACCGTTTTTTTGATATCAAACCTGTTTTCAAACTTTGTTAAACATGTTCTAACATGTTTAGCTCGTCACTTTAGGTTTAGTGCTTATGTAGAGTCGTAAGTCAAGCGGTCTAAACAACCGCTTAGACTTTCGAACACGACCCATTTGGTCGATCATTAGGATCCGACCAAACATATAATGTGACCATAGTTGTATAGGGAATAACCTTCCGAGGTTATACCTTATGGTCACTTCGTTTATTTAGTTGTATGATAGGTAGTTTATATGCCTTAGGAAAATTACCAAAATACTCTTTTTCGCATAATTACATTTTAAGCATATGTAGCACATATTTTGACATCTAAACTGATTATATAACATAATTAGATATGTTAAGGCCTATAATACTTGTCATAGGACTAGTTAGGCGTCTGGAACGCGCTTTCACGCGAACGACGCGTTAAAGTGGCATAAGCTACCTTAACGGGTTGTAATGGGTCATAAGCACTTAGGATAGGTTTCATTTTAGAATGTAGGCTTTGTTAAACCATAACACATGAGTTCCAATACTCATTTGGTTTACAAGACCTCATTCTACTCGATCTTCCGATTTAGGTGTCAATTCCCTAATATAGTATCTGTTACCCTAGGAACCGTTTCAACACTTGAACTCTTGATCTTTTGAGCTTTGTTATACCTTTTGAACCGGGACTATACGCAACCCCAGGCGAGTACATAGTTCCCCTCTTTTACTATTTTCAAATGTTTTGGGGTGATTCATATGTGCAATCGATTTGTTTTCAAAATGTATGGCATACATGTGTTCACTAAGTGCTTTTATGTGTATTATGCCGATTATGCAAACATTATGTTTTATCCTTAAGTGATCTACCTATCTTCATAGTTAGATTCATGTAGGATACTTGAAGTACAGACTTAGATCTTCCTATCTTCATAGTGAGATTTTTAAGAAGTACTTTGCAGACTCAATGGTTGGTTTTTGTGTAGTTGTTGGTGATTTAGATAACGAAACTAGATAATACAATAAGCACATGGTGGATACGCCGCTGGTACTTCCTATATATAAGTGTTCTTATTTTATTATTCTTGTAGCGTTATCTGGATCACTTTAGGATTTTGTGTACAATTGTTCATTGTTGGTTATCAAAATCTTTGTAGAATCTTCCATATTCTTATGTGTTAGATTCTTAGAAAGATATCTAAAGTATTATCATGATTCATTGATTTGATTTATGTAATACTTATATATGTTTTGATTTATTTCAAAATAGTTATTACTAATCCTTGATTGGATTCCTAATAACACATTCTCAAGTTTTTATGATAGTTAAATCGGGATTTCAATATAAAACATAAAATCTACTTAGTAAATATCATAATGCCATATACAAACCTATTTTTGTCACAAGTTTTCACAATTAAGATTATAATACCAAATGTTTTTGCCATTTATTTGGCCAATAAAACCTATGTATTCGCCGGCATTTTTATGCTGACTGTTTTCGCATATGTTTCAGGTTTTCGTCTATTTCAAACATACAACGCATAGGATTGCATTCGGACCTTGGACTTCTAAAACAAAATAACAGTTTCATGTATTCTTTGTTTGTAAAACGATGTTAATGATATTGAAACAATTTAGTTCCAGTAGTTGTGAGCAATTTGTAACGTGACTCCCCGATATTTCCGCCGCGTGTTGTTATATTACGCGATTGGGGTGTTACAGATGACACAAATCATCCTTCTCAGCATAACTCGTATGTCGTAGATGCACTACGTAATACCTCTCATGGGAGATTGATCAAGCGTTCGGGGGACGGGTTTATAAATAATAATAATCATTATATAATAATTATAATATAATAATATAGTAAATATACTTATTTGGTTATTATAAAATATTGCAGGTTTCTGAATGTGCATGGTGATGATGTTCATAAGAGTATCTCTCGTATACTACGTGAGCATCGTGATGGAACGTGGCTCACGTTCAAATAGGTTCCGCGGGATGAAGTGGCTCGTATGTATGATCGATTTAGGGTAATTATTTATTATATATTTTCATATCTTATGCTTATTTGTTAAGTTTGCATTTTTAAATTATATTTTTAGTTTTGCAAACCCGTTGGACGTGGGATCCAACAAATGAAGAAGCAATATATGAAGGTTTCTTAACGTGCTAAAGAAACGTTTCAGAGAGATTATGATGCAGTTGAGAATAAAAGCTACAAAACTTGCATATAATGCCCGAGAAAATGTTAACCTAAGTAATACTAATCAATTCCGCATTGTTCATAAATATCCGCCCGAATGAATACTAATTAACATATGGTGTGACATGTGTTCGGTAATCTTGTAAATATACTGTTTTTTATTTTATCTTAAGTTATGGCTGTCACAACCCCCGGCCCCTAATCACTTGGGAGTGGGCGGCCACGAACTCAGATTCAGTGGTATCGGTGTTTATAAATTTAGCAGTGGAATTTACATCAGGACCGTAGTTAGGAAATATTTTATAAGAGTAAACACCATATTTTTATAATATTAAATACATTGGAAATTCCCAAGTTTCCATTACAAACGTGTTTTAGGGGTAAACCCTAATTTATTAAATAAAAACATCTTCTTTATTTAGGTAACTTTTATAGCCAATTTTCCAAGCCTTCAGTGCTGTCCAGCTGGATTCTAATTGGCTTTCGCATTTTGTTACCTGAAACGCGTTTAAAAACATTTTGTCAGTGGGAAATATTGGTCAGTGAATCCCAATTTAATCAAGAAAAGTTTTATCATTTTACAGTATTGAGAGCGATTACAATGTTTATATCTACACAATTACTCATTCAGTATTGTCAATCCTGACTGGTGGGTCATATTACTTATTGGCAATCTCATTGTCCAATGGTAACGTGTTCCATATTTTGTATACAAAACCCCAACATTCCGGCAGTAATTGAAGAATTACAAAGACTCAATCACTGCTAATTACATTTTAAAATATTTAAGGTTTTGTAAAAACAGTGTACAAAAAGGTTTACAAAAAGGAGATTACTCACATTGCTAATTTAGGGTTTTCCTTTATGATTTCCTGGTTATAATCTATTAATTAAACAATGCACACGCGTTAGTATAATAACCCAATTTACATTAGTTATACCCTCCCCGAGTTAGAACTCCAACGACTACGTCGGGCAGAACCTCGACAGTCGTTACAGAGCGCTAAATCAATCGGGCAGCGTATCTAATACGTAAACGGGGGCTATGATACTTACAACGAGGCAGAGCTTCGCTAATTAGGGGGTATTATGCCCGAGTATAATAATTTCTATGTAGATTTGAGAGAGAAAGTCGAGTGTTGAACGAACTCAAAATGAGAGCTGATGGCCTCTATTTATAGTTCTGTTCATGCACCTTGTCGCGCCCCGCGTAAGCCTTAGCTTACTTCTTCGCGGCCCGCGAGACCAACTAGGGTAGGCCCTAGCTTGGCTGACTCAACCACTAGACCCAACATGTTCATGACACGTGGCGGCACCGGGCTGCTCCTGGTGGCCTAGCTGTCGCGCCCCGCGAAGCCCACAACTAAGATGGTCGCGGCCCTTCGAGCGCCCCTCAGAATTTGGTTTTATTTAATTTTTTTGTGAAATTAAAAGTATTTAGGGCCAATTTACGTATATGGGGTGTATTTTAAGATGTATAGGGGTGTTTTAAATATTTTAGGAGTGTTGGAAATAATTTAGAAGGGTTGTTATATTATTGTTGTCGGGTCTGTTTCCATAACCGTTTTGTTGATAATCTGATTTGGAAATTTTTTCCTACGTAATTTAGAAGTATAAGGTTTTGCTTTGATCTCTCTAGAACAAATGAGTTAAACATTTTAATGACCTGCTAAATTTTCCTTTAGAACTTCTTATTTTCATCATTATAAGCTAGTGCTAGAGATCTTGCTTGCTAATCCCCATGATTATAGGCTATTATAATAAAAAAAAAGGAAGGCGGATTCTTATTTTATTTTATTGACTTTTTAAAGTCAATTTTAATTGTAATTTTAGAAGGGCTGGTGGTGAAATGTCTATTATTATTATATAGGCTGTGTTTTGTTTGTTCGAAAAGATCATAGTTTGCTGCTGGTGGTGAAATGTCTATTATTATTATTATATCCGTTGTGTTTTTGTTTGTTTAAAAGGTCATAGTTTGCTAATGATATATGTTTTTGATGTCCATAAAACTAAAATTGAGATAATCAAATACAAAATAAACTATCAAAACAGTACAGATATGAGTAGCAAAGCATAGAAATGTTGAAGCGTAATCTACACAGTGCTCATATCGGATCTATTATATTTTAAGTTCAGGGTATCAATCCATATATTTTGATGCTTTATTTAATAAAAAATAAAGGGAGTTTATGGGTTTACTCTTTATAGGCATGGAACACAAAAGGATGGCTTAATAAGTCGAAGAACGGGTCATCAAATCGCAAAAGCGACGATATCAATGGCAAGTCATCTCGATACACCTGTGGATCATTGGGTTTTGATGAGCGTCGTGAAAATTGGGTAAGCTAGTTATATTTATGAATTTCAGTATTTGTATGTACTTTAAATCTAATAACATTAATTATACTCTATTTTTGTGTAGAGAAGGACATATGATAGGGAGCCTAGTTGGAATGAACTCTTCCTGCAAACCCACCTCACCAAAGAGTGCAAAGAAAAGTTACCGAAAGGGGAGATTAGCATATATGACATGAAGAATTTGAAGTTTTGTACAGACCGATCCAAAGAAGTATATGTAAGTTATCTTTGTCATTTTCTTATAATTCTCATATAAAGATTTTAGTACAATAAAAATTGTATTATTTGATGTATTTCAGGGGGCGGGTACTTGGAGGCGATGCATGATCTTCACGGGCCAGACCTCACTGATTGTCCTGATGACCCTAGGTGTGGGCTCGTGTGCAGGTAGGAGGTTGTAGGACCACCCGGGTATTCGGGGTAGGGTCTTCAGATCTGCATTACATGGTGAGCGGGACATCATCCTCTTCTAGCGGGTGTGCACCATCATCTCTTGAGTACCAACGGTCTCTAGAAGAGGTATCGTGTTCATACTCAATTAAAAAATAACTAGGATCTGTTTTGCTATACGTAAGAGTGTTTGGGTTTGTTGCGAAACTAATCATCTCCAAAAATCGAAACCATATAATCAGTAATCCCTTTTGAAACAAGATGACCTGAGTAGTCAAAGGCGCAAAAGGTGCTCACTTTGTAGCCAAATTGCAATCTAAATAGGTGCAACTAAAACTAGTCTGAAACACCCAAAAATAGCCTAGAACCAGCTGTTTTATAAACAATTCTGGTGTTCAGTTTGAACTTCCATGGGGTGATAACTAGGGTTATGTTAGTAGTGAAAAGGTTGGTCTCGTTAGCAAGGTTCTGGTCCTGTTAAGTGGCTTAGTGGCAATATTGTAGGGCGTAGTTTGGTTAGATGGTGGTTAAGTAATCAACTAAAAGTAAATTCAGAGTATAATACATAAGGACATTTATTGATATTAGTATTCTTAATAAACATGTTAAACGAGTCAGATAATGGGTTGTTGATGTATTATTTATTTGCTAATACCTTTTAACAAATTTTTAGGCTCAAGCTATGCGAACACAATTGGCAGAGATTCATGCTCACCTTGAAAATGAGACAAAGGAGAGGGAAGATCATAGAGTTCGTCTTAAGAGTGAGAGAAAAGCTAGAGAAGACCTCCAACAACACATAAACGAAACCGTGAAAAAAGAATTACCAGACTTCTTTATGAACAATTGGTGTCCTCCTCGTAATTAGTTAGCATTTGTTTATCTTTTAGACATATACGCATGTTAAAAGTTTGTTAGTTTTGTGTTTTAAAAACACTAGAACTTGCGTGATGTATTATTTTCTAGTAAGGTGATTTTAAAGCAACTTTATTAATATTTTCTGTATTTGTTTTGCTGATTTTTCATGCAATTCTCAGAAAAAAAAAACAGGTTTTTGCAAGAAAAAATAAATTTTCTAAATTTTTAACTTTTTATAAATATTTCATTACAAATGCATTGCAAATTCTTTAAGGGATGCATAGGAAATGTGTTGCAAACTCTTTAGGGGATGAGTAGGAAATGCGTTACAATGTATTTCCAACGCCATATTTCCGTGGCAAATACGTCACAAATCTTTACCAAGAATAATTAGGGAATCATTGGAAATGCTTAACAAATTTCCAACAAAAAATTTCCGTTGCAAATAAGTTGAAAATTGTGTAGTAAAGGCGTTGCAAAAAGTTTTCAACGAAACTTTTTCCAACATTAGGTTTTTGTGATAAATGCGTCGCAAATTCAGATTTGCAACGCATTTGTGACGAAAAAAGATGTTGAAAAGTTCCATTTTCTAATAGTGATAGATCAAATCTTTTATTTGTGTTATGATTAAGTTTTGAAATTCAAAATATGAACTTTAAGATACCATATCATCATCTTTAATGGTCATCCCCATATCATGATTTTTCAAAGAATAAGAAACTTACAGAAACTTTCTACAGGGAGAATAGACATTGTAAGAAGAAAAGAAATCGTAAAAGTTCATAATAAAAGATAGATGAAGAGTGATGTAAATGGAAGCACAAGCAAATGGTATCCAAGTACGCAGGGAGATAATCAAAATTTTTCGAGTCAAAAGCTTCAAAACTAAAACCTTTGATTCACAGTTCTTCAATAGTAAAAGATAATCAAGTTCAAAAATCAAATCAACCAAAACCCTAATTAAATAGTCTAACAAACATTCAATAAATTAAGAAATAACTTAATTAAAAATAGTAAGAGATAATAACAAGATCTTGATCCAAAGCAAAATCAAATCCCCCCCCCCCCTCCTTTCTTGATCCCTTCATTTGTCACCAACACCCCTTTCTCTTGTCTCTAGTACCCCTTTCCTAAATTAACCCACGTTCCACAGTATAGCCCACCACCTCCACCCTCATCCCACAAACATTAAACGAGAATCCCCCAATTCAGAACTTCCCTTTGGCCCAACTCGGCCCAAGCCACTATAGGGGAATGGGATCTTGAGGATAGTTTACTCCAAGTTGAGCATTTGCATCACTCTGCCATGCTATAAAGACCACACTTGATAACTTATGAAGGCAACTAAAGAAACCTAAGCTCAGCGAACCCTACGCGACCGCATCCCAATATCCACCGCACTTGTTTGCCAATATACTTCATAATTGGGGTAAAGTCGTACAGGGACCAACCTAAACAACTTTTGTGCCAATTTAGATTTATTGACATTGAAAACCCAAAAGGGAAAAAATCAATATATATAGTTAGAGTAAACTACAATCTAAGTCCTTGTGGTAAACATCGAATGGCACTGTTAGTCCTTATTTAGCAAAATTGAACACTCTAGTCTTGTGGTTATCGATTTGAATCAATAAGGTCCCTGTTAACATTTTCTAGTTAGTCAACTATACTTAACCAGGGTAAAGATGGCTTTTAAGTTTATTATTAATGGTATTTTTATCTTTTCAACTAATGTTGTTGTTGTTATCATTTTATCATAATCTTCTTCTTCATCATTGATAACCTGTTCAACATCATCTTCCTCACTGGAGCACCACCAGCCACCACACTCACAAACAAAATCTTAGAACCACCACCACCATCATAAACCACCCTCACCCTGTTACCCTTCTGTCGCCCTACTTGTAACACGCATAAAAAACGGTTCCCCGAAACCTGACTTGAATTGTAAACCGGATCCGAATTGTAATAAATAAAAAGGCAAAGTTTTATTATCTTACCGTTCTTCTATATTTGGGGATTGAAGAATCACTATAATTAAATTCGGAAATTTAGATGTAAATTTTATTAAAAAAATAAAATTCTATTAAAGTTTATAAAAGAAATCATTTAACTACGTTTTTATAATTTTAAACTAAGTTAGAATAGTTAAAGTACAACTTAACTTAGTTGGGTCATCATATTAAACCTAGTTACAAAGTTTAAGGGACTTTTTTTGACATATTATAACCTAAACTGATCAACTATAACAAGATTTATAATAGAGGGACCATCCTTGACAAGTTTGAAAGTCTAATATATGAACTTAATAAAAAAGAAAGGAGAACCAGGTGGGACAAGATTCAAACCCGAGACCTCACCTGGAAGTAATGTAACGCGCACCATTGGGCTACAACCTGTTTTGTGATGAATAAGAGAATGGACTTGTGTTGGGATTGAACCCAATCAGAGGAACAGATAATAAGAGCCAAAACCGGATCACTACAGTGGATTCATAATAAGCAGCTGTTTGCATTAAACTTTCCCCTTGAAAGTGGTTATAACATCTGATGGCACTCATCCACTGTTTATATACTACAACTGCTGACCATCAAGTACTGCTTGTGTACACAACTGCTGAAGACAAAAGTACTGCTCTTTTATCTACTACCCGAAGTCAAGTGCTGCCAAAGACCAAAGCCCTGCTTCGAATAAAGCAGTGGTATGAAGAAACAGTTGTTTACCTTGTCTATTGTAATAGTATCAGTGGTTAGCTAGCAGTAGTTATATGTATCAGTGGTTACAGGTTGTTAGGTTGTTAGATGTCACTTTCATGGTGACGTCAGCTTTGATGCTTCAGTGGTTTGATTTGCCTATAAATGGAGCAGTACTCTGTACCGTTACATTTGATGGACTGAGTGAGTTCTTCTCCTCTGATCCAATCCTTTCATCTTGTGCAATCAACCATGGAGTATCTAGCTGAGGGGAAGTTTAGTTTGTAAGCATGCTTTGTAATCTTTTGCTTTGTATTGTAATCATTCAACTCAATGAAAAGCATGTATTTATCAAAACTATTTTCCTCTTTGATTGTGTTTACAAAGTTTGTGTTCATTTCCACTACATAAATCATTGAATCATGTTTAATCATTGTTCATCTATTACAAACAACCACAATCTTGAGAGCCTTAGATCCTAACAATTGGTATCAGAGCTTGGACAGTCAAATTCGATCTAACAATCAATTTGACATAACAGTTCAGCTCAAAATTCATTGATACTAAGGTTGATTGTATTTTGTTGAAAAACAGAGTAACGAGTAAGGACGTTCAAAGTTACTACTCAAAAACTCTGTAAAACAACCAAGATGTCATAGGACACACAAACTCCTTATAACAAGTGATATCATACATATAACACCTATAGCTTTCAGATCTGAAAAATG
The DNA here is from genome assembly GCF_002127325.2 of Helianthus annuus. Classification (NCBI taxonomy): domain Eukaryota; kingdom Viridiplantae; phylum Streptophyta; class Magnoliopsida; order Asterales; family Asteraceae; genus Helianthus; species Helianthus annuus. The sequence continues at coordinate 14,997,045 of NC_035448.2, read as the reverse complement.
ACTGATGACTATGGTATAATCGTTTTCTTTACAAATTTGATTTCAAGTGTTGATATGAAGTTTGTGTTGTTTCCATCATGTCTGATACCAAGGTATGAACCTCTGGTCAACAAAAACCTATGATTTATAAAACATTAGTGCTTTTGTTAACATTAAAAGAGGGAAATTAAAACTTTAGTTATCGAATCTTATGTGTTGAAAAACAGGTTGAGAATCCTGTTGAAAAGGATCAAATCAACTTAGTTAAGAACACTTTAAGAAAATCAGGTGTTAAGACAGACTAAATCATAAGTAATGTGAGATTTGACATAAATATGTGCAAAAAATGTCCAAGTCTTTCCAAACATTGCTGTAAAATGATTCTGGTCTGAGTATTTCTTCAATAAAAACCTCCCAGTAAGTATTTTAGTAATTATGAATGGGAAGGGTAAAAAGGGAAAAAGAAAAATCACAAAAACTCATAAGTGTGTCTATCTCAAAACTTTTGAAGTCAAAAGAAAAGAGTATAAATGAAAAACACTTAAGAGTTCAAAATTGGGTAAACAATGGTTATCAAGTAGATGTGTGCATTTATTGATTCAGGGAAGTTCAGGTAACAATTGTATCTCCAATGATTAAAACTTAAAAGAGGACCAGGCAAGTTTTTCAGTATCATCACATGGTAACATAATCTATAACAGAACTTTCAAAACTTATGTGTACATGTCTCCTCATTTTTTGCAATCAATTGACAAGGAAATGGTCTCAAACAGTGGTTATTATAATGGATTTCAAATCATTGACCATTTTCCTAAAACTTGAGAATGATGTGACTGTGAGTTTCACTGGAAAGTATACCAGATCCTTTTTGATGTTGTTTTCAGAATAACCTTTAATTATTTTTGTTGAAAAGGTTTTTCTAAATAAAACAGGATATATTATTCATTTTTTAATAATATATTTTGTACTTTTACTTGTTTTTGGTAGTAAAAGTTTCAATCTCCTGACAGGATGTAAAACCCTTATTTTTGTGTGGTGATACTATCCTTGAAAATAGATCAAAAGGAAATGGTAAAAGTGTCAAGGTCATGTCAAGCTCAAGTTTGTTTTTAACACAGATCAAAGATTGATTGCTAATAGACCTTAAAATACGTGGATACTCATGTCATAATTAAAAATGTTGACTCAAAATGAGTAGCCATTGTAAAAGAGTTTTCATCATCTGGGGTACTAAACCACTGTCAGGAATCTATAAAGGCTTCAAAACTGGAAATAGACATGTGGTAAAACCTTGAATATCAATCCCTGTAAAAACTGCTGACATATTAAACTTGACAATGCGCATTTAAAATGTATTTTGTTAAGAATAACATTCTTGCAGATACTTCACAAATCACTATCAATAGATGTTGGACATGATATTATGGTAACACAAGACAAAATCATTCTGTTCATCTGAGCAGCAGATGCTAAAAACTTTTGTCAAAAGCTATACATCTATTTCTTAACTACCGTTCTGCTCAAACATCTGTTTCCTAAACACTGTCCACTGTTGAAAGTCAACCTCTGTTCTCTCATATTCTTGATAAGCACTATTGTTCAAAATCAGTGTTTTATCCACTGTTGTTCTAACCACTTATAGTAATAATTCCCATTGTTTTCACATTATTACCGTTGTAACCACTGATCTTTTTCATCAGTGGCTTCTTAAAACAACTGTCCTCCATCATTCATCTTTTCATCAAAGGTTGGCACGTGGTCAGTTTCTAGCCATCAGATCATTATAACCGCTGCCACATCAGTGTTCACTTTTTCCCTAAATAAAACCCTGACCAAAACCCCAAACAGGTTTCTACACTGTCGAATTGAATTCCAAAATTCTCTTCTCAAAGCAGTTTCCAACCTTCCATCTCAAATCATCCTTCGTTCTTCTTCATCAAAATGACGAAATCAAAATCAAAATCAAAATCATCCTCATCTTCCAAAGAGGTCACTCAAATGGCCGCTGAACCCATTGAAATCCCATACAAATCCCCTCACAATTACTTGGGTCTACTCACAAAACCCACTACCACCAACACCTTCGATTCCATCATCGACATCATGTCTGCATCAAAGTACAAAACTTAGCTAACATCAGATGCTCCAGTCTATCAACAAACCCAGAGAGAGTTTTGGAAAAATGCTACCCTTGACAAACAAGGCGAGAATGTCATAGCCATCAACTCTTCCATACAGGGTAAAACGATTCAAATTACTTCGCAATCCATCTTAGAAGTTTTTGGACTCGATGATCAGCAAGGTAAAACTTCTTTTCCTAAAAGCGAGTTGAAAACTGATTTTCTGGGAAGGGGGTATGCAGAACAAACAAAAAGAGATACCTTACAAAAAGGTTTCTTCCCTTCTGCACCTAGGTTTTCATTCCATACGCTTTTGATGTGTGTTTCAAATAAAACAACTGCTTTTAACGAAATACCATTAAAGATCCAATGTCTGGGTTATGCTATTTTACATAATGAAAATTATAACTATTCCCAGGAGATCTTTGATGACTTGGTAAAAAATATTGAAAGCAAATCATTTTTACTTTTTCCAAGGTTTCTAAGTTACTATTTTAAACAAAAATTTGGAAAGGAAAATGAAGATCTGCTCACACAAGGTGTTTATTTTCAAATAAATGGTTTAACACCTGAAACATTCACTAGAATGTTAACACCTTCAAAAACAAAAGCAGATGTGCCTGAGCAGAATTTAGCAGCTACCACTGCTCCTTAGGTATCAGCTGCTGAGCCCACTGCTCCAGGTGATCATAGCAGCACAGCCACTGCTTTGAAACCCACACCTGCCATTACCAAAAAGACCAAAAAGAAAACATCCAGAAAACCCCCCAAACCCAAAACAAAGGCAACTCTGGAAGATGAGATCCCAGAGCCACTGCCAGTGACAACACAAATGTCACCTACAACCACTGCTGCTACTTCCTCACAGCAGATGGAAGAAAGATCTCCACCTTTGCCTCAAACTTCTCCTGCATCCTCACAAAAGGATCAGGTTGTAAACACAGGGACCCCACAATATTAAGCTCTTCACCCCTCAGTCCTGATCCCAAGGACATGTCTCTTTCAACACCCATATCTTCACCCCTCTCACTACCACAATCCATTATACCCTTGTTGCATGCAGTTGATATAGTACAGACACAAACCAGTTCCTCTCAATCACCTATCACTGAGAGTATACTCCCACAAGTGACTGGGTCTGCTATTCATACCTCTGCTATCCCAGCAACAATTGAGGAGGTTAAACTGCAGGAACTATAAGTAATTCCTGACAGTAGTTTAAGTGGAGCAGCCACTACAAGTGTTGAAACCACCGGTTTACACTTGGACAGTGGTTACATTAATAAGACTCCCTTGAAGGCAATTCCTTCTATAGCACCTCTGAGAACCACCAGTGAATTTGTTATGACCACTGGTACCTTTAAAAGGCTATCAAGTGCTGAAGGAAGAAGACCCTAGTACCAAGAACAAGGGGCATCAATGAATGATTCTTGGGATTCAGTTCCTAAGTCACACATTGGTATAACCACTGTTGGTGGGGAATCAGATAATCCCAATAAATTGGGTGATGATTTACAATATCAAGAATTGACGGAGAGAATTGACAATCTTGAAACATCTGTCACTGAAATAAAGAATATGGTGCAACAGCTGTTAAAAGCTCAAAAAGCACAACCCACTGCTATTCCAGCTCAAGTACCTGCACAACCTGCACCTGCTGTAAATGAGCTATGGAATGTATTTCAACCCCTGCTTGAAAAACAAAGACAAATGGCAGACCAGCAACATGCTATATATGTGCAGGAACTGAAAAATATGATGGAGTCAAGGTTTAGAAACACCCAAGCAGACATCAAGGCTATAAAGGCTCACATTCTGAAAACCACTGGCACTGGTCCTTCCAATATTCTTTTCATTGATCAACTACCCCCAGATAATGCCAAAAAGGGGGAGAAAGTTAAGGAATGGAAGAAAAAGGGGATAGAAGATGGCCTTTATGTTGAACCAGAAAAAGAAAAGCATGCTTCTAAACCATCTTCAAAAGATTCCAAACACCAAACCTCTACCCAAACAGCTGATGCAACCCCTGCTGTATCAACAACTGTTGGTATATCAGTAGTTTCAGCAGCTGTTAAAACCATCACTCCAACACACACCACAACCATGCCCTACTTCCACCTAAAATCACCTCACCACCAAAAGGCATCACTTCAACTACATCACCACCCATCAATTCACCACCTGCTCAAAAGCAGATGACATCTACTGACACATCAGTAGTTGTAGTGACAACAGAGGTTGAAACACCAGTTGTTTCAACAGCTGTTTGCCAGCCATCCACCACTGCTCTCACCATTTCTACAATCACCATACAACCCAGTGTCACATCACAACTAAAACCTCCTTCACCCAAAAAGCTTTACACAAGAAAAAGGAAATTTCAGAAAAATAATGATGATATACCAGCACCTACTCCATTTGTAACACCTGAGGAAAATCCGCAGCAATCCTGAATTGCCACTTCAATCTCTCGTACTTACTTGTCAAATTTCGGGACGAAATTTTCTTCAAGTTGGGGATGATGTGACAACCCGAATTCCCGAGGACCCAAGATCCTTCGACTCAGGATCCTTCGACTGGAATTCAGTCTTTCGACCCAGGATCCTTCGACTGGGATGCAAGTCTTTCGGCCTAGTCTTTCGACCTCAACTTTCGGCCCCAACTTGTTACTTGGTTATGACCGGCCCACCTTGTAGCACAACCAGCCCACTTATGTTTTAATAACGTATATTTAGTGAACGTATCATCATATCAACACATTCCATTGCAACAAACCCTACCCCTTTTTGGAATTGCGGCAGACGAAAACCCCTCCCCTCAACTTCGGTGTTCCCGTGTATTGTAACCAGGTTAGCATGTGTTTAGATTATTTACATGATATTTGCATTATAAATATGTTGTGGATTGGTGTGTGAATCACGTTTTATTCTGAGTAACTTATGATCTAGGGTTGTTGTTAATATGGCTGGACACTAGTAATTCACACACACAATTAATTGATGATAATGATCTGATCTAATAAGAGGGAATTTGCTAGTAATGTTAATCGATAATCCGTAATGGTATATTACAATTTCATGATTTCTAATGACTTGTTAAATGGTGATTTTATGTTAAACTCTATTAATGATTGGCTGATCTATATGACGTTGGAGTTGTGATTTATGATAGTGATTCTAATTATATTTACTTGACTGATATTATGATCGAGTAACCACGTGTGCGAACCGTAATTCCGAATCGAATGACGATATGTTTGTGTGGAGATAATTGATAGTGCTTGATACGAATTGATTACCTTGTATGTATTCATGAACTATTATTTAATTCTGAGGAATATGATGTTGATTGATGTATGTAGTTAATGTGGTTCGATTAGGGTTCTTGAGAAACAATTGAAATCTGCCTGTTTGATCGATGACATGCTGAAACTGTTAGGAATTGATAGATTGTCGAAAGATAACTGTTGACCGAAGGTAACAGTTGACCGAAAGATATGTGTGTGAACCGAAAGATAACAGCGTGGTCGAAAGATGACATTTGGTTCGAAACATAACATTTGGTTCGAAAGATAACTGTGATAACTGTTGATCGAAAGATAAGGGTGAATCGAAAGATATTGGGGGTGATGAACATACTTTGAATGATGGAATGTATGCTTGATTTATTTGGTATGCCATGCTTAGTGATGAATGTTAACACTTGTATTCGTGTACACTAGCTGATGATTAAATGTGAAATGATACGTGTTGTGCTGATATGCAAACTGACTGTTATGTGTAACTATAATAGGGATTGGTAAATCACTGTTGTTAAACGAGTAAATAATTCTACCGAGCAAACCAAGGTGAGTTCACTACATTCGAGCATGCGTCCCAGTGGTTGGGGACAGTCAGTGGGTATCCCATGGGGGGGATAAGTCTTTGGGTAAAAACGGGTATATTGGTTAATATTCTCACCTATCATCTTTTGTAAGTCCCCCATCGGGTATTAGTTAGTAGCGCTACTTAGGTTTGGCACCCTCACCCCGTGCCTGTAGAGGACGGAGGTGAACTAATGACCCAGTCTGGCCCAGTACTAGATAGGAGTACGTGGGAAGGGCAGTCATGTATTTCAGGAGTCGTCCGTGTTTGGAAATGAGATATTAACAATATTACTTGCATTGGGTATTGAACGGTTTTACACACACGGGTAACAAACATTTTCTAAAACTGTGAACTCGCCAGCTTTGTCTGATACACGTGTTACATGCTCGCAGGTCGTTAGGTATCTTGGAACTGGGAAGCTTGCTATCTGGGAGTGCTGGAGTGGTCATGGATCGAGCCCTTTTGGATTAAATTACATGTGATACATAGATTTTAAGCGTTATTATGAAACGATTGCTAAACAACTTATTACATGCTTCCGCTACACAACTTTTGAGAATTAATAGTATGTTGACAACTTATGTTGGTAAAATAATGTCATGATTTATTTAAATGTTTAACATTGGTTCAATGTGATTGGTGGCTCGAACTCTGATGCGTAACACGCCTCGCGGGGTTTCCGCAGGTGGAATTTTGGGGGTGTTACAGTTGGTATCAGAGCCACTGGTTATAGTGAACTGAGTTTTAAAACGTTTAGTAAAACCAGACTATAACCGAACAACTTCGAACCTCGATCATGACACTCAGCTCCAGATTGCAAGGTTCGTTTCTCTCTCACTTTATACATTACTTGCTTAGCAGTCACACACTCTCAACATGTATGAACTGAAACAATTAGCACCATAGTGACTTGATAGCGTGACACCACACATCGACTCATGCGAGCCATAGACCTGTGACATCATCTGTTGTGTGGTTTGAACGGGGGAAACTTTGAGCGCGAGCTAAGAAGCACTGAGATAAGCATGCAAATTGCCTTATTATTATGGGTGCACACTTAATAATAACGCGGGGTGCATGCAAGTCCCAGTGAGACTTATCGAGCGTGAGGAGGGTTCTGCCCTACTATGTGTGAACTTGGTAGTACGTAAATATCAGTATGATACTTGACTCTCATCTCGTTTCGACTTCTAAACCGGTTAATTCCCAACTATGGAAACATGAGTGAACGAGGACACGGACGTGGCAACATCACCCCGACTCAGGCCGAGTTGACTGACCTAATCAACACCCGCGTGGCTGAGGCTTTAGCAGCCTATCAAGCTGGTACGGAACGTACCAAGCATCCTTACCCCCATATTGTGTACACGGCTTTCCACTTCTATTATTTGATTAATGTGACACACAACAGCCTATAGGAGGCATAGCAAGTGAGTGACTCTTACATGAACACAAGCTTTTTGAAACACGAACTTTTCACCTCTCATCAAACTTTTACGAACCTTGATGTTAACAAACATTGCCTGAACACTCATCAGAACGCCTAGCAAATTGTGTAGAATGTTAGGTGCTTGTACGAACATCCCTGAGATTGGATGTGGTAGCGTCGAATGAATGGTTATTACCTTCCTCACTTATCTTCATTTGTTTGAACTTAACATACTAACGCCCTCAATCTCGAAGTGCGATCACTCTTGCAACACTCTTGAAACACACTGGGAATAATTCGAATCACTTGCTGGAATGATGGACAAAAGGATGAGTGTGGTATCCTACCGACTTTAGTATTTGGACGACCCCGATTACCAGCAACGGACACCAGCGAACTGACTTCAATCTAAAACTTAACTCTGGTCAGCGACTCGTGGGAGTCAACTGTTACAAACCAATCTGGACTTTAGAAGTGATAACAGATTTTAGTGTGGAATGTGTAACTTCCAGCACCACGAGTAGCACCTTGGAACTCGGCACGAAGTGTGGAACATTATGGTGAAAGAACGTGGCGATCGGCTTCAAGCACCAACATTAGAGCAACAGTATTCGTGACAACCAGGTACTTGTAATAGTAGCCTACTGTATGGAAATGAAGGTGCTTTCGGCATGTATTGGACGTTGATAATTCAAAAACGACCACAACCACGAGAGCGATGTCAATACGGGAGGAATCCGCGTGACTGTAACAATTGCATCGGTAGTGGTGCTCACGGAAGGGAAGTTAGGATTGATGTGGGCAACGATAGGAAAATAACAACATGGTGGTTTGGTTGGGTAGTAAATCGCTTCGCCCTAATTCTGTTTAACCCTGATGATTCGCAAAAACCAAACATGTTATGGAACCGGCTGATGGCAAGCCAACTGCGACCACACATGTTAGTTGGGACGCAAACTCGACCCTACGAGAGACAGGCATTCGACACCGGTCTCACTTCTACTATCCTTGGTGATTACGATGCAGTAGTCAGTAATGGTTCATTAACTAGACAAATCACTCAGACGCACCCTGTGAGAAGAAATTTAGCGTCACTTTATGCATTGAAGTACCAGAGTGGTGAGAAGATTAGCATCATGAAAGTAATGACAGACCCGAAAGCGTCTATGAAAGGATGATCTCGCTGTAGCAGCAACTAATTCTAGTGATCAGACTAAGGGCGATAGGATCGAGGATCTATCAATTGTTGTGACTAATCTCAATGTACAACTTGAAGGACTTTTAGACATATCACCACAACTATTAGTCAGAAACTCGTTGATCTCACGATCAGAGGAAGCTCCGAATACTCGTACTCTTACTGTCTTGCATCAGGATGGGTGCAAGAGCAGTATAAGCCACTATGAGAACTGTTCGACAAGAAGGTTGTCAGACCTAGTTTTCGCTTTGGAAAGCCCAGATAAATCCGGGAGGATAAGCTTTTTGGTGTGTGTACTGATTATCGGGAACTCATCAAGGTGACAGTCAAGGAACCGTTCTCTATGACCGTGTATTGACGACCCAACGACTAGTTGCAAGGAACGAGCTTTATCAGATGAAAGTCCAGGGGGAAAAGATTACTAAAGCGACACATCAGACGCAATTCAGCCATGCGACTCTGTACCCATGACCTTGGGAGTGGTCATCACACCCGCAGCTTTACGTATCATGTGAACCAACCATGTTATTCGATGACGTACCGAATCTTTCCCAAGAGAGAAGAACATCACAGACATTCTTGCATTAGAAGAACCCTGAGGGAGGAGCCATACCGTACGAAGTCTCGATAAATGTAACTTCTGGATTCGAGAGGTGTCTTTGGTGGGTCATATAATCAACGAAGCAGAGATGCACGTGGATCTCGCTAAGACTCGTTTTGGTTGGAAACTGATCGACACTGAAGAATTCCCCGAGGCTACCACGATTACCCGGCTCTGCTTGATGTTACCGCAGATTAATCGCAAGGATTCCGGAGGTCACAAAACTCAGACCTCTCTAGTACAGCCGAGTGATGTGATTGCGAAGGACAGAACAGGAGGACGCTTTTCCAACTTTCGAATCTTAACTCTGCAAGGCGCTGAGCATCGTTTTACCAGAAGGTGTGGGTAATACAGTGGTATATCATCATGTTTGAATTGGAGTCCCGGTTACACGCCGACGCAACACAAGAGAGTGACGACTTACGTAATGGAGTTACAAAGAAGAACAGCACGACACACACAACCAGTGGTAGAAATCGCGGCCTTTGGATTCACTCGGAGGCATTACTTGGGCGGTACCGAACGCGTTACTTAGACCGACCACAAGGGCCTCCCGTGTACCCTGGCCACGAAAGAAGCTTTATCAGTTGATGAGAACGCTGGATGGAACTTTTGGATGAATACGACCGTGAGACCTGAACGTGCACGACCTTGCAGTTCATTATCCACTCTGACACACTTGACCAGACTCACCTTGTTCGAAGTGAAGACCTGTTGGAAGAGAATTCACAAGATGGGTTCATGCAAGGCATGAAGAAGCAACTATTGGCAAGGCAGACGCTATTCGCTATCTCATGGAACAAATGTGGATTCCACTATACAGCAACCATATGGAACTCATACTGAGCGAAGTACACCAACTCCGATGTTCCAGTAGTTTGGGCTTGATAGCAGATGTTAGGATTCTAAGCCTCGTATGAATGACCGGGCAGGAAAGCCCCATAGCACTACATATGAACGATGTTGGACATGTGCGAAGGTCAAGGTGGAACACCGGAAACCTACTTGTTTGAGCAGTAACCAGAAACACCCATGCGGAAACGAGAACAAACATCATGAATTTGTCATTGGTTTACTTAGAACTCAGAACGGAACCGATATCACCTAGGGACCGTTGATTGTCTCACGAAACCAGCACACCCTCTTACAATCAAGAAAACTAGTGGGTCTTCACAAACTGTGGATGTTCACCTGAGAGAGGCGGTCTCAGGCATGAGATGCCAACTTTTGTTACTTCTGATATTGGAGCTATACCTGATTTATGACAGGCAATACACGATACCCTCGGCTTACGTCTAGGCATGGACATTTCGTATCACCGTGGGGCAAACGAGCAGAGTAAACGAACCATCCTTGCACACGAAGACATGCTGTGAGCATGCGTTTGGTTAACTTTAGTAGAACTGGAAGGACGCTTATCTTTGGGTGAGTTCTACAGCAGCTGTTACCATATTAGTATGCATATAACCTTGTTTGAGGCATCGTATGGACAGTAACGCTAATCTCCTTGTTGAATTAAGGTGAGTGATAACCTAATCGCAGAACCAGGATTTGAGCTCAAAACTTTTGTAGATTGGTAGATCGGAAATTGTTTGATGGCAACGCGTAACTGCTGGGAAAACTCGGGGAGTCCGTTGTTGACGAAAGTGTCATAATCGAAAGCGTCACCCTAGAGGGGTGCGGTACGCTATAGTAAACATGGTAATCTTAGTTTTCGACGCGTGGGAACATTCGAATTTCTAGAATGAAACGGTGACATGGCTCACAAACTCGGGCTAATTGATGGAGTGGGATAACTGTCGTAATGGTATGTATGCCATGGATGTGAGACTGTGTTGCCCGATGAAAAACCCTTACGATACCCTGGTCGAAATATGAAGTCATCGGAACAGTCGTATTCATCAGAGAACCTATCGAAAACACGGACTAAGGAGTCACGGTTCGCTAGCATAAGTTGTAAGACAATCGTGTGGATTTGTTAAACCTCAATGCGTGGACTGGAGTTTACATAGGAATGTAGGGATTTATCGAAACTTTAATATCCTCAATGGTTCAAGAGGTTGAACCAACCATGGTTATCACTGGTGAATTTCGGGACGAAATTCCTCTTCAAGTTGGGGATGATGTAACACCTGAGGAAAATCCGCAGCAATCCTGAATTGCCACTTCAATCTCTCGTACTTACTTGTCAAATTTCGGGACGAAATTTTCTTCAAGTTGGGGATGATGTGACAACCCGAATTCCCGAGGACCCAAGATCCTTCGACTCAGGATCCTTCGACTGGAATTCAGTCTTTCGACCCAGGATCCTTCGACTGGGATGCAAGTCTTTCGGCCTAGTCTTTCGACCTCAACTTTCGGCCCCAACTTGTTACTTGGTTATGACCGGCCCACCTTGTAGCACAACCAGCCCACTTATGTTTTAATAACGTATATTTAGTGAACGTATCATCATATCAACACATTCCATTGCAACAAACCCTACCCTTTTTTGGAATTGCGGTAGACGAAAACCCCTCCCCTCAACTTCGGTGTTCCCGTGTATTGTAACCAGGTTAGCATGTGTTTAGATTATTTACATGATATTTGCATTATAAATATGTTGTGGATTGGTGTGTGAATCACGTTTTATTCTGAGTAACTTATGATCTAGGGTTGTTGTTAATATGGCTGGACACTAGTAATTCACACACACAATTAATTGATGATAATGATCTGATCTAATAAGATGGAATTTGCTAGTAATGTTAATCGATAATCCGTAATGGTATATTACAATTTCATGATTTCTAATGACTTGTTAAATGGTGATTTTATGTTAAACTCTATTAATGATTGGCTGATCTATATGACGTTGGAGTTGTGATTTATGATAGTGATTCTAATTATATTTACTTGACTGATATTATGATCGAGTAACCACGTGTGCGAACCGTAATTCCGAATCGAATGACGATATGTTTGTGTGGAGATAATTGATAGTGCTTGATACGAATTGATTACCTTGTATGTATTCATGAACTATTATTTAATTCTGAGGAATATGATGTTGATTGATGTATGTAGTTAATGTGGTTCGATTAGGGTTCTTGAGAAACAATTGAAATCTGCCTGTTTGATCGATGACATGCTGAAACTGTTAGGAATTGATAGATTGTCGAAAGATAACTGTTGACCGAAGGTAACAGTTGACCGAAAGATATGTGTGTGAACCGAAAGATAACAGCGTGGTCGAAAGATGACATTTGGTTCGAAACATAACATTTGGTTCGAAAGATAACTGTGATAACTGTTGATCGAAAGATAAGGGTGAATCGAAAGATATTGGGGGTGATGAACATACTTTGAATGATGGAATGTATGCTTGATTTATTTGGTATGCAATGCTTAGTGATGAATGTTAACACTTGTATTCGTGTACACTAGCTGATGATTAAATGTGAAATGATACGTGTTGTGCTGATATGCAAACTGACTGTTATGTGTAACTATAATAGGGATTGGTAAATCACTGTTGTTAAACGAGTAAATAATTCTACCGAGCAAACCAAGGTGAGTTCACTACATTCGAGCATGCGTCCCAGTGGTTGGGGACAGTCAGTGGGTATCCCATGGGGGGGGGATAAGTCTTTGGGTAAAAACGGGTATATTGGTTAATATTCTCACCTATCATCTTTTGTAAGTCCCTCATCGGGTATTAGTTAGTAGCGCTACTTAGGTTTGGCACCCTCACCCCGTGCCTGTAGAGGACGGAGGTGAACTAATGACCCAGTCTGGCCCAGTACTAGATAGGAGTACGTGGGAAGGGCAGTCATGTATTTCAGGAGCCGTCCGTGTTTGGAAATGAGATATTAACAATATTACTTGCATTGGGTATTGAACGGTTTTACACACACGGGTAACAAACATTTTCTAAAACTGTGAACTCGCCAGCTTTGTCTGATACACGTGTTACATGCTCGCAGGTCGTTAGGTATCTTGGAACTGGGAAGCTTGCTATCTGGGAGTGCTGGAGTGGTCATGGATCGAGCCCTTTTGGATTAAATTACATGTGATACATAGATTTTAAGCGTTATTATGAAACGATTGCTAAACAACTTATTACATGCTTCCGCTACACAACTTTTGAGAATTAATAGTATGTTGAAAACTTATGTTGGTAAAATAATGTCATGATTTATTTAAATGTTTAACATTGGTTCAATGTGATTGGTGGCTCGAACTCTGATGCGTAACACGCCTCGCGGGGTTTCCGCAGGTGGAATTTTGGGGGTGTTACACCATTATCCTCCACACCTTATAATGTTATCAAGCCACAACCATCCACTCCACCAACTCTGGCCAAACCAGTAAACCCTGCAAATATCGTATCTGTTGCTGAAAGTTATCCACTGGAATTGGAGGCTGTAAAGGATAAGATGAAACAATTCTATACGGAAGATGATCCTTGGAAAAGAAGATTTCCTTCTCTCATTGGGTTCAGGAATCCAGTAAACATGAATGAGTATCTAAAACTCAAAGCCAGGTAAGCAGATATAAGAGCTAGAATTGAATGCAAAGATCAAGGTGATAAAGTCATTTCTGAGAGAATGGAGTTTTTACTCACTAAGGTCAAACAAATGGAAGATTATGCAAAAGACCTGAGCAAAGACATGTCAAATATGCCACCTGATGCTGCCCTAAAAAAGGTAACGAGAAAGGAGTATCTTGAATACATCATGAAAGAAAAGTTTTATCCAGCCAAAGAAGAACAATTCAGTGAACGGCCACTCATTGCACTAAAGCATGAGGTAAACATAATCAAAAGAATCAAGAATGATCCAAGTAAGAAAAGAACAGCTCCAAACTGGAGCAAATACAAACAGGTCATTGATAAAGTTACTTCAAAATATAAAAGAAAGAAGCAGGAGTTGGTGGATGCAAAGGTGGGAACTGCCAAAGCCATAGCAAAATGGACAAAGAAGTATACAGATGAGGCTTATGAAAGGCTAAAAAGAAGGAGAATGACAGATCCTAACTTACCACAGAAGCCTGAACACAAAGAGCCAAAACAGATCAGTGCACCTAAACCACTGATCACATCAGCAGATGTTTCAGCCACTGAGCTAGAACAAAGAAAAAGGCGAGAGCAGATTGAACAAGAAACTGCAGAAGACATAGCTGCAGCAAATGAAATCATAAAAAAGGCCTTCAAACAAATGTCAGTTAAAGACTCTGAAGTAGCAAAAGTTCAGAGTACTGATCATGCTAAAAACTCTGAACTATCAAAAGCTCAGAGTAACGATCAGGCTGAAAACTCTGAACAGCAAAAGCACAGAGTACTGATCAACAACTTCTCACAAGGCCACAAACTCCCAACTCATCAGTAAATAAAACTGTGACATTCTAGGTTTTTCTGAACGAACATCTTGTAATATTTTGTGTATATAAAGGTTATTAAATGAAAACGTGATCTTTATTTGCATAATGTGTGTTGTATGTACGTATTATATATATTTATGAGAGCCGAGACCATGACTCGCGACCACTCGGTTGCGAGTGGGCCACTCGGTCTCGAGTGGGCCTTTGGGCCGTAACCGGTTTGGGCCGAAACCCCTTAGCCAACTTGACACTTGGTATATAATCCCACCTTTCCCCACCTTCCCTCATTTTACACACACAAACACTTCTACTCTTTCTCTCAACTAGAAACCCCAAACAACAACCCATTTCTCTTCTTCTACTTTCGGTTCAAGCTCAAGGATCTCGGACAAGAAACTCGGTCAAGACCATCACTCGGACACTCCATCTTCTCGGTTCCTTTCTCTTTGTTTTCGGCTCCTTCTTCACAACCGGTTAGTGATTGTCTTGTGCATAAGACTTATGTATGTTGAATGGACTAGAGAATGCTTGATTAGTAGTATTATGCATGATCTTTAGGATGATTTGTGAAGTTTGACTATGTGTAAACTTTTATGTGTAAAATGCTTGTAACATGTTAAAATGGCTAGAAAATGGTAGTTTAAGAATGACTTTGGCCAACCAATCTATGCTTCATTGTTTCTTGCAAAATGGTGTTATTGAACATAAGATTTCGGCTACAAAAGTGTATGTTTCTTTGTTCTTGCATGATAATCTTGTAAAATATGTGAGTTTTTGGTTCAAAATGCATGATTATGTTAAAGATGAAAACCCTAGAATTTATGAACTTGTGATGAACTAGTTGAATATGACTTGAAGATTCAAAAATGGCTAAGTTTGATCTATTTTTACTAATAGTCAGATTAGGCAAAGTTGTTAGTTGAACCTCATTGGCTGTTTCCCGATTTGGGCCTGAATACATGGTACAAATTGGACTGATGCATCTGCATCATCACGTGTACATGAAAGGGACAGCATTCCGACTCGCAACCGCACCGTTGCGACTCGCAACCAAGGCATGGAAACTCGAGACCACGTAGTTGCGACTCGCAACCATAGCATGACAACTCGAGACCACACGGTTGCGACTCGCAACCACAACGTGACAAGCCGAGACCTCCTGGTTGCGACTCGAGACCATCTGGTTGCGACTGGGCTGTCACTTTGGTTATTGGGCCATTATGTGTATATGGGCTACCTGTTGACTGATCTGCGTGTTACTGTTTGACTGTTTAAATACTAGGGCCGGCCCAATAACCCACTGTCTATATTTTTATGCATGCAACGTGATAGTTATGTGTAGATTTTACGTGACTGCTTATACACCAAACCTGACCTATACCGGTAACCATGTTAGGACGTGGTGACCAACGTGTTTGACAAGTAACCCAATCTGCCGAGCAACCCAAGGTGAGTTCATACACTAAAAGCATGCGTCCCGCGGAGGGACACGAACAAACTACCAACTTTGGGAAAAACATTTTGGACCCATTACTCCGGGGGAAACAGAATGGGTAATTACTATCTCCGGGGGAGATACGTTTGGATATTATTTATAGATCACAACTAGCCATGCTAAACGAAACTCTATCACCTTAAGTCCCTGCTTACATTACCGATTAATCGCCGGGGGCGAACGGGTTATTAGTTGATAGCGCTATTAGGTTTGACAACCTCACACCGTGACCGGGGGGATCGGGCGTGAACTAGTAGACCTTGCAAACATGGTCAATGACGATAGACATTGACTCGGGGCACGAATATTTATATTCCGTCAACAGTTTCGGTATCCACAGTTTAGTGAGCTTACAGATGGGGTAGCTCCCCACAACGTGATTATAAATGCTTTATCTAAACAACTTAAGTTTTTGGTAAACTAAAACTGGACAACTAGTGAACTCACTCAGCATTATTGTTGACCCCTTACTGCATGCTTTGCAGGTAACCAGTGACTCAGGAGCTGCTGCTTGGGGAAGTGTAGTGTTCGTCAAACCCGTGTGTTGGGTTAATTATTTTCAACTAAGAACTACCTTTAAAACTACTTTGGTTTATGCTTCCGCTGTTTTGTTAAACTAATTATCGAACTTAAACTACGATGTTGCCAACTACTTTGGATATTGAATATTTCTACTATTAATTCAATGCTCAGTATAATTGGTGGCTGGATCCTGGTCAGTCACGCCCTCAAAGCGGGTGTTATCCGCAGGTGGATTTTGGGGGTGTGACAGATTGGTATCAGAGCCATTGGTTATAGTGAACTTGGTTTTAAAAAGGGGAAAAATCTTTTTGGAGAAAACCAGACTATAACTTATGACTCGCGACGACACTACACTCCAAGTGCAAGGCTCGACACATTTGACCTCATAGCTCGGACCAGTGTTTACTTGTTTGCTTACCTTATGTTTCCTGTTATGCTATACGTACTAGTGTGCCTAAATTAGATAGATACACCTCTCACTTCTATCTCATTCTCGCTACATTACGACCTCACACTCATACTGTGTTTTCTGGTTATGAAGACAATGAGTGGACGCGGAAGAGGAAACATCAACATGACACAGGCTCAGTTCACTAACCTGCTCAACATAGTGGCTGCAGCTTTCGCAGCTCACCCTATAGGTCAGCATGCACCTGCGCAACCACCCGTGTGTACTTTCAAAACTTTCATGGATTGCAAGCCTCTCCCTTTCAACGGCACTGAGGGTGCCATAGGTCTTCTGCACTGGATTGAGAAAGTTGAAGCTGTCTTTGCTGTCTGTGAGTGTCCCCCTGCAAATTGGGTGAAGTTTGCTACTGCTACACTTGAAGGAAACGCGCTTTCTTGGTGGAAGGCGCAAATTCAGATGTTTGGTTTGGAAACTGCTAATGCTACTGCGTGGGAGGATTTCAAGGACATGATTAAGGAGGAATACTGTCACCGGGATGACATCCACAAGCTTGAGAATGAGTACTATGCGCTTAAGATGGTTGGGTCAGAGATTGAAACTTACACCAAGCTGTCCAACGACTATGCTGCTCTTTGCCCAAACATGTCTCGACCTATGTATCGAAGAATCGAACTGTACATCAAGGGTTTGGCTCCAGAAATTCGAAGCCATGTAACTTCAGCCAACCACACTACCATTCAGCCGATCGTTCGACTTGCTCACAAACTCACTGATCAAGCCGTAGAAGAGGGCAGGTTGCCCAAAAGGATCAGTGCTACTGTCGGAACTTCTAGTGACAACAAGCGTAAGTGGGAAGGAAATCAAAGCAAGGATGCTAACCCCACTCAGGCCCCAGCACAGCAAAGGAAAACTGAAAACAACAAGGGTACTCAACAACAGGGTGGCTATCGCGGTAACCACCCCAAGTGCAACAAGTGCAATCGACATCACAGCGGGCAGTGTGTGAAAGGTCAGTGTCAGCGCTGTAATAAAATGGGGCATGAGGCCAAGGACTGTAGGAGTCCACGTCCCGTGGGGCAAAACCAGCAGCAACAACATCACGGGAACGCTAAGGGTTGTTTCCAGTGTGGAGCCGAGGGGCACTACAAGAAGAATTGCCCTGAACTAAACCAGAACCGCAACAACAATCAGGGAGCTGGAAACAACGATCAGAACAACAATGCTGGGAATGGTGCTAGAGGAAGGGCTTTTGTGATTGGAGCTGGAGAAGCAAGGAACGACCCCAATGTCGTGGCGGGTAAGTTCCTACTCGATGATCGTTATGTTTCTGTATTATTTGATTCTGGAGCCGATGCTAGTTATGTGTCTCTACGTATTAGTAAGAAGCTTAGGCGTCCGCTTTCGTTACTAAGTTCTCCCCATATCGTCGAGTTAGCTAATGGTAGAAACATCGAGGCCTCACATGTTATCAAAGGCTGCAAACTAGAATTGTCTGGTCAGACATTTAGTATCGATCTTTTCCCTGTTACTCTTGGAAGCTTCGATGTCGTTATTGGTATGGATTGGCTATCTAAACATCACGCTGAAATCCTTTGTCAAGAGAAAGCAGTTCGTATTCCCCGCCGTTCTGGCAAGCCTCTCATTGTACAAGGTGGCAAAGGCGGAGAAATCTTCGGTGTTATCTCTTTCTTGAAGGCCCAGAAGTGTTTACGAAAAGGGCACACCGCTATCTTAGCACTTGTCGCCAACACGCAGGAAAAGGGAAAGAGGATTGAAGATTTTCCGGTAGTACGCGACTATCCCGAAGTATTTCCTGAGGAATTACCTGGACTCCCTCCCCACCGTCAGGTTGAATTTCAAATCGAGCTAGCTCCCGGAGCAGCGCCTATAGCTCGTGCGCCTTATCGACTAGCCCCCGCAGAATTGAAGGAACTCTCTACTCAACTACAGGAACTATTGGACAAAGGGTTTATTCGCCCTAGTTCATCACCCTGGGGAGCACCGGTACTCTTTGTTAAGAAGAAGGATGGCACGTTCCGAATGTGCATCGATTATCGTGAGCTGAACAAGGTTACCATCAAGAATCGTTACCCTCTTCCGCGAATCGACGATTTGTTTGATCAACTGCAAGGATCGAGTTACTATTCTAAGATTGACCTGCGATCAGGCTACCATCAGCTAAGGGTCCGTAATGAAGACATCTCCAAAAACTGCATTCAGAACTCGCTATGGTCATTATGAATTCCTCGTTATGCCCTTTGGAATGACCAACGCGCCTGCAGTGTTCATGGATCTTATGAACCGAGTGTGCAAACCTTACCTCGACAAATTTGTGATCGTGTTTATAGACGACATCTTGATCTACTCGAAAAGTCAGGAAGAGCATGAACAGCACCTACGCCTTATCCTCGAACTCCTTCGCAATGAGCAACTGTATGCCAAGTTCTCGAAATGCGACTTCTGGCTTCGAGAAGTCCATTTCCTTGGGCACGTGGTTAACAAGGATGGAATTCACGTCGACCCTGCAAAGATTGACTCAATAAAGAATTGGCCTACCCCTAAGACTCCGACCGAAGTCCGCCAATTTTTGGGACTGGCGGGATACTACCGAAGATTTATTATGGGATTCTCCAAGATCGCTCAGCCTCTCACGGCTCTTACTCAGAAGGGTATGGTTTATAAGTGGGGTGAAGCTCAGGAAACTGCATTTCAGACACTAAAGGATAACCTCTGTAGCGCTCCTATTCTCTCGTTACCTGAAGGAACAGATGACTTTGTGGTCTACTGCGATGCATCCATCCATGGGCTTGGTTGTGTGTTAATGCAACGCGACAAAGTTATTGCTTACGCCTCTCGACAACTCAAGACGCACGAAAGGAACTACACTACGCATGACTTGGAACTAGGAGCAGTGATCTTTGCGCTTAAGATATGGAGACATTACCTGTACGGTACCAAGTGCACTATCTACACCGATCACAGGAGTCTCGAGCATATCTTCAAGCAAAAGGAATTAAACATGCGACAACGTCGATGGGTCGAACTCCTGAATGATTATGAATGCGCCATCAAGTACCATCCGGGCAAGGCCAATGTCGTGGCAGACGCCCTCAGCCGAAAGGACACTATACCAAAGCGCGTGCGAGCATTGCAACTTACTATCCAGTCTAACCTCCCTACCCAGATTCGAAATGCTCAAATTGACGCTCTGAAACCGGAGAACATCAGGGCTGAATCGTTGCGAGGATCGAGACAACGACTAGAGCAAAAAGAGGACGGTGCCTACTATGTGGCAGGGCGCATTTGGGTCCCACTTTACGGAGATCTACGAGAGCTTGTGATGGACGAAGCCCATAAGTCCCGTTATTCAGTACATCCTGGTACAGATAAGATGTACCACGACTTAAGGACCACTTACTGGTGGCCTGGCATGAAAGCTCACATAGCAGCTTACGTCGGCAAATGTTTGACCTGCGCAAGAGTCAAGACTGAGTATCAGAAACCAGCAGGCCTACTCCAGCAACCCGAAATCCCGAAGTGGAAATGGGAGCAAATTTCCATGGATTTTGTTACGGGGCTACCTAGATCTCAACGCGGGAATGATACTATTTGGGTGATAGTAGATCGATTGACCAAGTCTACACACTTTCTGGCCATTAAGGAAACAGACAAGTTCTCTACCTTAGCAGAAATCTATTTAAAGGAAGTAGTCTCCAGGCACGGGGTGCCAACTTCTATTATTTCCGACCGAGACGCTCGTTTTACTTCCGAGTTGTGGCAAGCTATGCACAAATCCTTTGGCTCACGGTTGGACATGAGCACCGCTTATCACCCACAAACGGATGGGCAGTCTGAACGCACCATCCAAACCCTGGAAGACATGCTTAGAGCATGTGTGATCGATTTTGGCAAGAACTGGGAGAAGCATCTACCACTGGTGGAATTCTCCTACAATAACAGTTACCACACTAGCATTCAAGCGGCACCTTTTGAGGCATTGTACGGTCGTAAATGCCGATCACCTCTTTGCTGGGCGGAAGTCGGTGATAGTCAACTCACAGGCCCAGAACTGGTGGTAGATACAACGGAAAAGATTTCCCAGATAAGGCAACGCATGGCGGCAGCTCGTGACCGTCAGAAAAGCTACGCTGACAAGCGTAGGAAACCGCTAGAATTCCAGGTCGGGGACCGGGTTCTACTTAAAGTCTCACCCTGGAAGGGTGTGGTTCGTTTCGGTAAACGAGGCAAGTTGAATCCACGATATGTTGGACCATTCGAAATTACCGAGAAAATCGGTAAGGTTGCTTATAGATTGAACCTGCCTGCAGAGCTGAGTGCAGTGCACAATGTCTTTCACGTGTCTAATCTGAAGAAGTGCCTGTCAGATGAAACACTCATAATTCCTTTCAAGGAACTCACTATTGATGAACAGCTACACTTCACTGAGGAACCGATTGAGATTACGGATCGAGAGATCAAAACCCTCAAACGTAGCCAGATACCTCTCGTGCGAGTTCGTTGGAACTCACGACGTGGCCCAGAGTTTACCTGGGAGCGGGAAGACCAGATGAAGTCCAAGTATCCCCAGTTGTTCCCAAACGAAACCCCCAGCACTGAAGCTACAACTGAATTTCGGGACGAAATTCCAAACTAACGGGGGGATGATGTGACACCCCGTTGAAACACTCTAGCTTGACAGTGGCTGCTTTAACTTTCGAGACGAAAGTTCTTAAAACTTGGGGGTAATGTGACATTCTAGGTTTTTCCGAACGAACACCTTGTAATATTTTGTGTATATAAAGGTTATTAAATGAAAACGTGATCTTTATTTGCATAATGTGTGTTGTATGTACGTATTATATATATTTATGAGAGCCGAGACCACGACCCGAGACCATGACTCGCGACCACTCGGTTGCGAGTGGGCCACTCGGTCTCGAGTGGGCCTTTGGGCCGTAACTGGTTTGGGCCGAAACCCCTTAGCCAACTTGACACTTGGTATATAATCCCACCTTTCCCCACCTTCCCTCATTTTACACACACAAACACTTCTACTCTTTCTCTCAACTAGAAACCCCAAACAACAACCCATTTCTCTTCTTCTACTTTCGGTTCAAGCTCAAGGATCTCGGACAAGAAACTCGGTCAAGACCATCACTCGGACACTCCATCTTCTCGGTTCCTTTCTCTTTGTTTTCGGCTCCTTCTTCACAACCGGTTAGTGATTGTCTTGTGCATAAGACTTATGTATGTTGAATGGACTAGAGAATGCTTGATTAGTAGTATTATGCATGATCTTTAGGATGATTTGTGAAGTTTGACTATGTGTAAACTTTTATGTGTAAAATGCTTGTAACATGTTAAAATGGCTAGAAAATGGTAGTTTAAGAATGACTTTGGCCAACCAATCTATGCTTCATTGTTTCTTGCAAAATGGTGTTATTGAACATAAGATTTCGGCTACAAAAGTGTATGTTTCTTTGTTCTTGCATGATAATCTTGTAAAATATGTGAGTTTTTGGTTCAAAATGCATGATTATGTTAAAGATGAAAACCCTAGAATTTATGAACTTGTGATGAACTAGTTGAATATGACTTGAAGATTCAAAAATGGCTAAGTTTGATCTATTTTTACTAATAGTCAGATTAGGCAAAGTTGTTAGTTGAACCTCATTGGCTGTTTCCCGATTTGGGCCTGAATACATGGTACAAATTGGACTGATGCATCTGCATCATCACGTGTACATGAAAGGGACAGCATTCCGACTCGCAACCGCACCGTTGCGACTCGCAACCAAGGCATGGAAACTCGAGACCACGTAGTTGCGACTCGCAACCATAGCATGACAACTCGAGACCACACGGTTGCGACTCGCAACCACAACGTGACAAGCCGAGACCTCCTGGTTGCGACTCGAGAAAATCTGGTTGCGACTGGGCTGTTCACTTTGGTTATTGGGCCATTATGTGTATATGGGCTACCTGTTGACTGATCTGCGTGTTACTGTTTGACTGTTTAAATACTAGGGCCGGCCCAATAACCCACTGTCTATATTTTTATGCATGCAACGTGATAGTTATGTGTAGATTTTACGTGACTGCTTATACACCAAACCTGACCTATACCGGTAACCATGTTAGGACGTGGTGACCAACGTGTTTGACAAGTAACCCAATCTGCCGAGCAACCCAAGGTGAGTTCATACACTAAAAGCATGCGTCCCGCGGAGGGACACGAACAAACTACCAACTTTGGGAAAAACATTTTGGACCCATTACTCCGGGGGAAACAGAATGGGTAATTACTATCTCCGGGGGAGATACGTTTGGATATTATTTATAGATCACAACTAGCCATGCTAAACGAAACTCTATCACCTTAAGTCCCTGCTTACATTACCGATTAATCGCCGGGGGCGAACGGGTTATTAGTTGATAGCGCTATTAGGTTTGACAACCCCACACCGTGACCGGGGGGATCGGGCGTGAACTAGTAGACCTTGCAAACATGGTCAATGACGATAGACATTGACTCGGGGCACGAATATTTATATTCCGTCAACAGTTTCGGTATCCACAGTTTAGTGAGCTTACAGATGGGGTAGCTCCCCACAACGTGATTATAAATGCTTTATCTAAACAACTTAAGTTTTTGGTAAACTAAAACTGGACAACTAGTGAACTCACTCAGCATTATTGTTGACCCCTTACTGCATGCTTTGCAGGTAACCAGTGACTCAGGAGCTGCTGCTTGGGGAAGTGTAGTGTTCGTCAAACCCGTGTGTTGGGTTAATTATTTTCAACTAAGAACTACCTTTAAAACTACTTTGGTTTATGCTTCCGCTGTTTTGTTAAACTAATTATCGAACTTAAACTACGATGTTGCCAACTACTTTGGATATTGAATATTTCTACTATTAATTCAATGCTCAGTATAATTGGTGGCTGGATCCTGGTCAGTCACGCCCTCAAAGCGGGTGTTATCCGCAGGTGGATTTTGGGGGTGTGACAAAAACTCTCCCAAGAAACCCATTGGGTTCAAAAATACTAAAATGGATGTCTGATCAAAAGACCCATGTATTGACCCTGATCAGATCCAATGGAGAAGTAAAGCACATATCAAGGGAACAAGCACTGGGCCTGAGTGTTGAAGATCTACAAGATCTCCTTGAGCTTATACATTGTAGGGATGAGGAAGACACAAGTTCCATGGATTTTGAACTACAATTTAAAGGAAAAGTTAGGGAACTTCTGATGAGACAATAAAGATCTAGAATAATGAAGGGTTTTGGCATTATCTGTTCTAGGCAGAGATTGTTGGGATTGAACCCTATCAGAGGAACAGATAATAAGAGCCAAAACCGGATCACAACAGTGGATTCATAATAAGCAGCTGTTTGCATTAAACTTTCCCCTTGAAAGTGGTTATAACATCTGATGGCACTCATCCACTGTTTATATACTACAACTGCTGACCATCAAGTACTGCCTGTGTACAACAACTACTGAAGACAAAAGTACTGCTCTTTAATCTACTGCCCGAAGTCAAGTGCTGCCAAAGACCAAATCCCTGCTTGGAATAAAGCAGTGGTATGAAGAAACAATTGTTTACCTTGTCTATGTATCAGTGGTTACATGTTGTTAGGTTGTTAGATGTCACTTTCATGGTGATGTCAGCTTTGATGCTTCAGTGATTTGATTTGCCTATAAATGGAGCAGTACTCTGTACTGTTACATTTGATGGACTGAGTGAGTTCTTCTCCTCTGATCCAATCCTTTCATCTTGTGCAATCAACCATGGAGTATCTACCTGAGGGGGAGTTTAGTTTGTAAGCATGCTTTGTAATCTTTTGATTTGTATTGTAATCATTCAACTCAATGAAAAGCATGTATTTATCAAAACTATTTTCCTCTTTGATTGTGTTTATAAAGTTTGTGTTCATTTCCGCTGCATAAATCATTGAATCATGTTTAATCATTGTTCATCTATTACAAACAAACACAATCTTGAGAGCCTCAGATCCTAACAACTTGTTATAAACACAAACCTGAATTCGTGATTTCACTTTATCCTTCGCTAGGATCAGACTTGAGCAAATCGACCCTAAACCGAATCTTTAACTCTTCGTTTCTTGACCCTTGAGCTTCGAAAACATTCATTTCGGTTTCAAGGTAAAATAAATCATTTCTTATTTAAGCATCCATTATGGCATCATAAAGCAACTAATAAATCACAATCATGAAACCATTGAAAACTTAATCACATCTCTATCGGGTTTATCATTTTTAGACCAAATTAGACTGAAATCCCGACATTATACAAACTATAGCACCTTTACACAACTCTATCTATTCTCAAGGACCTGCAAACCATCATACAATTCGTGAATTTAAGCAAGATTGAAACTAGGGCTCGTAACTTTGCTTCATCATATCTTCATCATACGGGGACCAATTCAGGTAATTCAAAAGCATATTCTCATTAGATTATCGAGCTCTATAAATCGCTCTATCAATTTCTATGATAGATGGCTTAATCTGTACGAAGTTTAATTCTCCCTTTCTAGGGTTTTTAGATGACGGAAATTAGGGCTTTTGATTTGACGCTTGTGTTTTGGGTAAATATATAAAATATGAAAACAATCTAACTAAACCTCAAGAAACTTATTGTTTCCTGATTTTCATGGTAGGCTCAAGACTTAAGAATTCTATAGATTTTATGATCTACAATTGTAATTTTGTGTTGCAAAGAAAATAAATTATAGCAAAGAAAATAAATTATAAATCATAAAAGTTTGTCTTTTTAATAAATCAACGGTTAATAATATAAAGGTGAGAAAATGTGATTTTTGATACAAATATATTGTTATGATGAATTTTAATAGTGTAGTAAAATTGGCATTTTCAAAACCTATATATACATATATATATATATATATATATATATATATATATATATATATATATATATATATATATAGTGTAAAAAGGGTCTAAAGTGTGAGAAGTATATTATAACACTATATATAATACTATATAACACCATATAAACACCGTATAACAATATGTAACACCATATAATATCATATAACACTATGTAACACTATATAACATTATATAACATATATAACACTATACATCTATCATAGACATGCTATCAGACAAACTATAGTGTTATATTTGTTATATAATGTTATATATAGTGTTACATAGTGTTATATGGTATTATATCGTGTTACATATTGTTATACGGTATTTATATGGTGTTATATAGTATTATATATAGTTTTATAATACACTTCTCACACTTTGAGCACTTTAATCACTTTTTACAGGATCCTCTACCTATATATATATATAGGGAGAAGATCATGCGAGAACCACCTCTTATTGTGAGAACCGCGAGAACCAATGTGAACACACCAAAAATGCCTAAAAATAGCTAAAAATCACAAAAAAAAAAAATTTTAATATTTTTTATATAAAAATCCCGCTACTTTTCGAAGCAAAAAAAAAAAAAAAAAAACTTTTTTTTGCCACTAAAAGTAGCGATTTGAGCATAAAAAATATTAAAAAAAATTTAGATTTTTTTTTTGATTTTTTTAGATTTTGTAAGTTTTTTTAGGTTTTTTGGGGGTTTAGTTTTTAGCATTTTAGCTTTTGGGGGGGGGGGGGGGGTGGGGGGGGTTTTGGATTTTTTTTTTAGGGGGGGGGGGGTTAGGTTTTTTTTTTTTTTTTTGGGGGGGGGGGGGTTAGGTTTTTTTAGGGAGGGGCTCATGTGAGAACCACCCTTATTGTGAGAGCCTTGAGAACCAATGTGAACACAATCTAAAATAGCTAAAAAAACCTAAAAAAAAGATAAAAAAACTTAACCCCCACCCCCCTCCCCAAAAAACCTAAACCCCCCCACCCCCCCCCCCCAAAAAAAAAAAAAACCTAACCTCCCCCCCCCCCTCTCAAGCTAAAATGCTAAAAACTAAACCCCCCAAAAACCTAAAAAAAATCTAAAAAAATATAAAAAAAATCTAAAAATTTTTTTTTTAATATTTTTTATGCTCAAATCGCTACTTTTAGTGGCAAAAAAAAATTTTTTTTTTTTTAAAAAAAAAAAATTTTTGGCTTCGAAAAGTAGCGATTTTTATATAAAAATATTTAAAAAAAAAATTTTGTGTGATTTTTAGCTATTTTTAGGCATTTTTTGTGTGTTCATATTGGTTCTCGCGGTTCTCACAATAAGAGGTGGTTCTCGCATGATCTTCTCCCTATATATATATATATTTTTACCATCACATCTTAGAAATTAAATATTGTTTTGTTGGGTATAAACTCATGAACTTTCTAAAGGATAGATTTTCATGTTTAGGTCAAAATTAGCATTTTTTAAAAAGTTGGTTATGGAGTTAGGAACTTTATTGTTATTATTTTGATTAAATGTGTCACAAAAGATACTAGGGCATAAATATTAAATTCAGTGACAAGTTTATAAGTTGTATAAGTAATTAGTGGATTATAAAGAATAATATTATGTCACATACTATTTAGATTATATTTGTTATTTGATATTTAGTATTTTTATTATTCGTACTTTAGGGTAATTTCTATTTTTTGAAGATTTCCCAAGTCCAGCGGTGTTAAGCAAGATTAAACAAGAACACCAGCCGTGAGTAAATTCGTTTCTAAATTCCCCATTTTTTGTTATTAACTCTTTTTGGAGTGTATAACGTGTTTTATTGCTATTATGTTATTTAAATTCAAAACAAGCAAATTGATGTGTCGCTATGTGTTACATGTTACTAAAATCTATTGTTTTCCTATACGTGCATCTATGTGTTACTCTCTTTGTGTCACAGGTTTCTATTGTGGATCCACTGGCTGACTGGTTCCCCACGACCATGAGTTGAATCTAGCAGGGGCGGATCTACGGGTATCCCAGGGGTAGCTCGGGATACCCCTCAACTTTTTTGAAGAAGTGCATTTTTTTTCTTCTCTGTTTTATGTATTGTATACCCTTGTTAGGATACTCTGAGCACATCAACCACATAGCAACATTAGCAGTGAAAGATAAGAGATCAGATCATGAAGATGGATATGTCATTGTAGGTTTTTTTTGTTTTTCAAAAGAGAAGCTCTGGTTAACAAGAATGAAGAAGATGACAGTACTTCTTTATTTTATTATATTTGTCTTGTGAAAAATTTAAAAAGATAGTACAATTTACTGACAACATATTGCTATAGTCAAAAGCATATATTTATATATTATATAATTTATTTATGGTTTCTTAATATATTTATTTTATAATGAATTTTTGTGTTAGCTTTACACAGTAATAAACTAACTAAGATTTTATTGATTACTCCACGGCATATTATTTACAGGTTATATTTTTATTTTTTTTAATGTTTATTTGATTTTTTCCAATACATAAATCTTAGAAATTCCTTTTTATCAATATGTATTTTTAAACTAAAGTTTTAGTAAAACTCTAACCAAACATTAAAGCTTCATTAAATTTGTGAAATACCAATAACATAATAGGGGAAGGTTCATTTGAGAAGAAAATTTAATTGAGAAGAAAAAGAACAAAGGGTAATTTTGTAAAACATTAAATCGTTTTTTCCTTATCTCATTTATTATCATTTTTAACTAATTAATTAGTCATAAAGACTAGTATCCTCCACACTAAATTTTTTTGCCTACACACATCAAAAGTTATCTTACATATTTCGAAATTCATCCTACACGTTGAAATTTATCCTACACAACTCGTAATTTATCCTACACAACTCGTGATTTATCCTACACTTTAAATTATTTTATTTTATTTTTTTTTGAAAAATATATATTTTGAAGTTAAGTTACAAAATATTTAATGTAGTTAGCTATTAAAAAGGAAGACTATAAATTAATGACCTATGTAGATTTACCAATGTACCCTTATAGTAACATTAAATACTTATATTAAATGAAGTAAAATAAAGCATTTTTATTGGTTAAAATTTCTTCTTTTTTCTTCTTACAAAAAATTTCTTCTCATTTGAACTTTCCACTAACATAATAACAACAAAAAAGGTAGATATAAAGGTGAATTCTCAGAAAATGAAATTACCATTGAATACACTAACCTAACTAACGATTATTAGGTAGATGTAATATTGGAACATCTGGTTAAAAGTTTTTAGTTCCGTCACTCTGTGAGCAAATGTATTCTAGCACAAAGGCGACAAAATTGGATTTTAGGTTAGTGTTTAGTTACTAATTTTACTTGTATTGTGTATTGATTGTATGATAAAAATTGCATTGTATGAATGTACGATAAAAATTAGCATTGTATGAATATACGATAAAAAAAAGTTAGGATACCCCTGAATTTTTATTCTAGATCCGCCACTGGAACCTAGTATCGCCAACATCATTAGATTTGCTCTCTGGGATTTGAATCTCATTGTGTCTATTGTTACTATTATTGTTATGTTGCTTTCTTAATTGAATATGTGGTGTTCTGGTGTTTCTTGATATAACATTTGACATTGCACATTAATAAATAATTTTTTAAAAATAATAATACAAAAAAATTTTTAATTAAAAACTAGATCTATTCACCAACATTTTTGTTGACCGAAAAACTTTTTCTTTTATGCGTGATACAGGTACACAAATGTGAGCCGAATTCGAGACAAAGACACTTAGGGCTTGTCTTAGTAATTAAACTGGATTTTGTTACGTTTTATGACTTTGCTTGTATGAATATTTGGAACTTTATGTTTATGTGTGACAAATTTTAATGTGATTTTTTTTATAGTGTCTACTGTGCATAAATGTTTATGTATGACAAATTCTAATGTGATTTTTTTATAGTGTCTACTGTGCATAAATACTTTATTGCGTTATACTGTGCCATATGTTGCTTTATTGTTTCGTTGCTATCTTTGCAAAATGTGGGTTTTCTATTACTAAAAATTAATTTAATTGTCATTTCGTATATTTAAAAAGGTGTTGTTACATATGTTGATAACGAGCATGTGATATGTTTGTTACACGAGTTTTATTTTTATAAGACGATGAAAAATAAGGCATTCTACTCCATTCCGAGTTAGAAAAAAAAAACATATTTTATTGTGTTTTTTGTTTATTGCGTTTTAGAAAAAATACATTTTCTTGTGTTTTTAGTTCATTGCGTTTTAGGAAAAACACATTTTATGTGTGTTTTGGTCCATTGCGGTTTAAGAAAAACACATTTGTGTTTTTAGTCCGTTGCGTTTTAGGTGAAACACATTTTATGTGTTTTTAGTCCGTTGCGTTTTAGGTAAAACACATTTTTATGTGTTTTTAGTCAATTGCATTTTAGATAAAACACATTTTATGTGTTTTTAGTCCATTGCGTTTTACGTAAAACACATTTTTATGTGTTTTTAGTTAATTGCCTTTATAATAAACACCTTCTTTTGTGTTTTCTTGTCATTGCGTTTTAGAATAAGACATTTCTTTGTGTTTTTAGGTCATTGCGATTTAGAAAAAAGGTATATCTTTGTGTTTTTTGTCCATTGTGTTTTACAAAAAAAAAACCATTTGTTTGTGTTTTTGTCAATTGCGTTTTAGAAAAAAGTTATTTTTTATGCTTTTTGTCCATTGCATTTTACGCATCTAGGTTTTCGATTTTTTTTTTTCAAAAATATAGCAATAGTATATACGTTTTAAATATAAAAAACGCTCGTTTTTTGTGAAATTTTATTAAAAAAATAATGTCGTATGAAAGAGTTATTAACGTTTAGAAAACAGGGGGATTTGAAGAAGAGAGAAACTATTGCTTTAAATTGACTAGAATACCTCTACATAAACTCACGCGCCTCCTTTTTTATCAATTATATTCATTTAATCCAAGCCCTTAATTAATCAATTGATAGTCAAACTTACTTTCTAGTCTTTCTAAATAAAATAAATTTTCTAGTATATCCTGACCGTTAAGGTAGTAAATTGAGTAACTATATCATGTAAGAAGATAAAAAAAAACACTCAAGTCTGCTTTTTATAACAGTTGGGTCACGATAAACTTAACAATTATTATATGTTATTATATGCTTCTAACTTTAAAAATATCATAAAAATAAATGAAGTTACATAGAGGAAGCAATCACATAGGCCCCATACATCATATCACTATTTAATGATTTTGTATCTGATTTGTTTGATTGGATGTTGAGCTATTGACTTTTTGGTGGGGGTGAGAGAAAGGTCAATGAAAGAATCGCACACCAAAAGAACACACATTTGATTATACAACTTTTTTGTTGGAAAAAAATTTCTCTATTAAAGTTTATAACTACTAGGCCCATTATTTGATCCGAAAATGCAGTTGGAACTTAAGCCCAACTAAAGCCTTTTATGAAGGAAACTTAAACCCATTAAAGCCTTTTAAGATGCCAATAACACGCAAGGCCCAATGTCATTTCTAATTACGCCCAAACCAAGAGTCGAAGACTTGTCCCAAAGGCCCGATCTTTAGACAATTAGTTAATTTTGAATGTAAATTATTATTAGACACTTGTTAAATAACGTGTGTAATTATGCATATAACATGCATAATTAGATTTAAAACAACCCATGCGTGATTTTGTGTTTTGACCATGCGTGATTTCTTCTTCATGCGTAATTTGGTTTTGAAATTTATAATGTACGTAATTTACAAATGAACATGCGTAATTAAGTCGTGTACCGGTCGCACGTTAACTCGTTAGGGGGGCTATTGTACAATAACCCACCCCCTTAATTAATATGGTTAAAAAAAACTTGTGTTGTATAAATTACCCTTGTGATGGGCAGAAACTTAAGGACGGGCTTTTTCCGAAAGGGATTGGCAGACCTGAGAGGGGGGTTAAGCTGCTGGGCGGAGCTGTTAGCCGTGACCCTAGCTTTGTTGGCGACTTGGCAGGGCGGAGGGCGACGGGGGCGGTTGAACTCATGAAACTCTTGCCATGCCTTAGGGACCCTCAATGTGAACTCCTTTTGCTAAGATCTTGCATGGGGGTTGCTAAGTTACTTTTCGGTCTGCGAACTTGTCAACCTTATTTGATGGAGGATGCATCATCCCGGTTCGATGATGGCCTACGGGAGGCTATAGAAGACATAGTCGTAGGTGGTGGCCCATTCTTTGGGGACACCCAATGGCGTTTGGCATCCCTGCCAATGCGTCTAGGTGGCTTGGGCCTGCTCTTAGCTCGAGATGTTGGGGTTTATGCTTTTGTGGCATCCAGAGCTCAGTCTTGGGAACTACAGGATCATATCCTCCGGAACAGTGGGGTTGTCGGGCTCGACGTGGACTATTCGCAGGCGCTTGAACGCTTAATTGTCTATCTCCCAGACTTTGATATCGGCGATTTCTCTAAAAAGGACACCGCCCCCTCGAAACCACAAACAACTTTGGCGAATGCTCTGTTTAGCAAAATCGCTCAAGGACTGGGAGAAAATTTTGATTTGTCGCCTCGCCAAAGGGCGGTGTGGGAGAGCCTGAAGGGTCCCCATGCACAGGATTTTCTGACCGTTATCCCAATTGAGGGGCTGGGACAATGTATGTCAGCAGTAGAATACAGAGCAATCCTTAAATACAGGCTGATGATCCCTATGTATCCAGAAGATGAAACGTGCCCAATATGTCGTAAAGCTTGTATGGATAAATATGGAGAGCATGCATTGCATTGTAAAGAGCTCCCTGGGTTCAAATATCGGCATGACTGGGTACGAGATGTTTTGTGGGACATCCTGAGGAGATCTGGGATTTCAGCTAAGAAAGAGGCTCCTGTGAACTTCCTTACGGACCCCATGGAAGGGAGATCTACTTTGCGACCAGCAGATCTGCTCGTCTTTGGTTGGGCTAGGGGGAAACACGCTTGTGTTGACCTCACGGGGGTTTCCCCTCTGGTTGGCTTAAGGGAAAACGGGTTTGTAGTTGGTCAAGCAGCAAGAAAGGCAGAATCGAAGAAAGTTGACAAGCACGCTAAAGCTTGTGCAGAGAACCAGCATGTTTTTGTCCCTTTTGCCTTTGACACATTTGGCTCCCTAGCGCCAGAAGCTATCCAATTCCTAACCAGGGTCCAACGGGTCGTCCACAACAATTGCTCGACACCAAGGGGACGAGATTTTGTCTTTGGCAGATTAGGGTTTGCCATTCAGAAAGGGGTGGCGGCGCAGCTTGTTGCTCGTCTACCTCATGTTTTGATGTAACTTGGCAAGTATGAATGGATTATATATTCTTCCAAAAAAAAAAAAAAAAAAAATTGTTTTTTATATAATTCAAATATTTTGGTGATATGTGCGCGTGTTAAGGATATACACCAAGTATTGAATATAAAAATCACAACCCCATTTTAGACCTTTACCGAAACAACTATTAACATACTCAAAATTGATACATCAATCTAGTGTCTATTAAGTGAAGAGTGTTAGTATGACATTTATACAAGCATTATTATCATCAATTTAAATTTCAATATAGTTGTGTAAAGAAAGTTGAGATTGTGGTCAAAGGTGACCTAAACTTGAATGTATGGTGAATTGCCTTTTGTGAGGTTAATGCTTCTATTTGTATGTTCATTC
Organism: Helianthus annuus; assembly: GCF_002127325.2. Classification (NCBI taxonomy): domain Eukaryota; kingdom Viridiplantae; phylum Streptophyta; class Magnoliopsida; order Asterales; family Asteraceae; genus Helianthus; species Helianthus annuus. The sequence continues at coordinate 14,963,477 of NC_035448.2, read as the reverse complement.
TTGTTGTATCACGACTAGGCCTTACCGAAGTCTGAGTCTTTTATTTACAAAAGTAAATCAAATTCTTTATTTTCTAGCGTTTGAGATTTATATTGTGTTTTTTAGACAAAGGCATTAAAACTTTTACCTTTTTTTCTACATGCTTCATTCCACATTGAACAACTGCCTGTAAATAGACTAGACTTTAGCAGATGGTCTCTTGGCGTACGGCACCAAGTCTTCATCCCCTACAAAGTGGTGCATGTTTAAGTCTTATAAAGTGGCCAGTAGGTGAATTTTAGGAATATAACTTCGGAGGGCGTTTGTGTTCGCCGTTAGAAAAAATGGACCGGATTCTTAGAGAAACTAGAATCAAAGTTTATAACCCAACAGTCGCATGTACTTGGGTATTTGTTTTCCTTTTTGAAGACGTGGCTGTCAAAAAAGGCGAAACAAGACAACAAATCCAGGAGTTTTGCCAGATTGTTGGGTATTGACCCCATGTTCTAAAAAACCTTACAGTAAAATGCAATTTTACCCCCTGAGGTTTTACCCCACTGACACTCTTACCCCTTGAAACCAAAATCTTGTTGCCCTACCCCCGGACGAATGCCAATTGCCTCAATCCTACCCCCTGCGCTTAGTAACCGTTTAAAGTCCACGTGAATGTTAAACGGTCAAAGGGTATAGTAGTAATTTCATTGTTTATTTACTTAGTCACATTACCAAAGACCTTTACTTATGTCACTCAGTTCTACCTTATGCCCCAATTTCCCACACACTTTTAGAACTTGTAATCGTCGGCGAAGATTCATGTGACCATCAGGGTTTAGCGATTCAAACTATCCTGACCAGAACACTTCTAATCATCAAAATGCCGATTCAGACTATGATCAGAGACATGTTGAGGCGAATGTCAGGTATGTTTTGCGCTTTGTTCTAGATCGATCTCAGATGAAGTTCTTGTTGAGGCAAATGTCATGTGTAACAAGGTAACACATTAGTTTGTTTATACGGTTTATCCTTAGGTGAATGTGCTTATTATCAAACAAGGGTTTACTATTCATTTAATTTTGATAATATCGTTTGAAACTGGGGGTTAATTAGAGGTTCACTGAAACAGGGGTTAAGTAGAGCTTCATTGTTCTTGTGGATTCTTTGTTTGTGGAATCACAGTGGATGATCACAGTCGATTCTTGTTATTTGTGGAATCACAGTGTGTAACAACTCCCAAAAGACCCTATGGAAAACCGTAATAAAAACCCCGGACCTGCATGACGAAACCTAGCACTAAAAAGGAAGAATCTGAATCCTGGCATCCCAGGCGCCACGCGGGGGATACCCCTACATCTCCCGCGACGCATGAGGGGGGAGAGTACCAGACCACGTGGCTCCGTTTCGTGACAAGTGGCAAGGCTATACAGTTAACAAGGCAGACCTAGCCCTAATAGGCAGTTGTCGTGCCACGCGGGGGAGACCCCTGATCCTCCAGCGAAGCACGGGAGAATCCCAGTTTGGCTATATAAAGGCAGCCCTGGGAGTAGTTCAGTTGCACCAAATCGATACTCTTTCTCTCTCTCGAAACGCTGTTCTAATACACGAAGCCCCTAAACCCTAAAACTCTGCTCCGTAGTTAGTGTACTAACCGTGATCACTGGTACGATACCCTGTCTGATTGATCCGAAACCAAATCAACGAATGTCAAAGTGTTGCCTGAATAAGGCTATACTTTTTTAACTACGTTGATTTTTGATCTCGTGATTATCGTTAAAGTTTAACTTGGGTTAATACACTAATACGTGTTGCATTGTGTGTTTAATTAGGAACCCAGGACTTAGACTAGGAGGCGATTACTGAAAACCCTAAATCTGCAAAGTGAGTCATTCTCTTTTACTCAAATGATTTGCAAAACCCTAAATGTTTCTAAGTTGTATTTACAGTGATTAAGTTTTTGTATTCTTAAATTACTGCTGATATGTGGGGTTTTGTATACACTACTTGATAATCTTCACTTTTGGACAACAGGTTTGCCAATGAGTGATATGACCATAGTCACAGGATGTAAAATCCCTTAATGCTGTAATTATAACATTGTATCTTTTTATAAATCTGAATGAACTCACCAGTATTTTTCGCTGATAAAATGTTTTTACAACGTGTTTCAGGTGATTTACAGTGAAGAGAAGGAAAAGTGCTATGAGGCACTCAAGCTTAAATAAGTGGCTATATAACCTGAATAAAACGTGTTTTGTAATCAAGGGTTTAACCCTCTGAAAATCCTTCATGTAAATACGGATTTCATCCCACAGTTTATGAAATGAAACCTACGGTGTTTGAAAACTCTAATATTTTTCCTGACACTAGTCCTAAAGAAAATTCCGATGCGATAATTTTAATAAACACCGGTACCACGTGTATCTGAATGAACTCACCGGTATTTTTCGCTGATAAAATGTTTTTAAAACGTGTTTCAGGTGATTTACAGTGAAGAGAAGGAAAAGTGCTATGAGGCACTCAAGCTTAAATAAGTGGCTATATAACCTGAATAAAACGTGTTTTGTAATCAAGGGTTTAACCCTCTGAAAATCCTTCATGTAAATACGGATTTCATCCCACGGTTTATGAAATGAAACCTACGGTGTTTTAAAACTCTAATATTTTTCCTGACACTAGTCCTAAAGAACATTCTGATGCGATAATTTTAATAAACACCGGTACCACGTGTATCTGCTCACGGCTCCCGCCCAGGGTAGGGTCGAGGGTTATGACACAGTGGATGATCATGGTATATATTTTTGTATTATAGTTTACTATTGTTTGATTTCATTTGTTTCATTAAATGATCATTGTTGTCTGATTTCATTGTTGTTTGATTGTTTGTTTGCAGTTGAGGTGAGGTTGCAAGTAACGATAACAACCATTGTGTTCGACATGGTGGTCACAATGCATGGCCGCTCTTTCCTACACTTCCAGTATCCCCCTGCATGAAAAGGGTTGAATAGTGACTGCAGGATGGATGATTATATTTTGTAACTTTTAGACTTATTGATAATCATCTTTTGGTGTTTTAATGATGTTTTAATATTTTTAATGATCTTATGTTATATATCTTATGTGGGCTAACTTCACTTAACTGTAGAATATTTGATTAGGATTATAGTTTCATTAGAATATTTGATTACAGAATATAATTACAGTTAAGGATGTACACAGTTTGATTAGTATTACAGTTAAGGATATATTACGGTTTGATTACAGTTTGATTACAATTTGATTAGGAATATGTTTATTATGATGTGCATTTGTGCATTTGAGTTTGATAGCAGCATTAAATTACAGTTTAGGGGGTTAACTAGGATTAGGAGTTTGATTTGGGCATTCTTTTGATAATCACAACATTGATCAGAGTTTTGGAATTATCATTTCAGTTTTGGAATTAGGATTAGGAATTCATAAAAGGTATTGATCATGGCTGGCTATTATAGGTTAATTATAAGTTGATATTGATTACAGTTGCAGGCTTTGACTTTTCCTGGGTCAACTAATTTAAGATGGTGACTATCCAAGGACAAATAGATTAGGTGGGAATGGTAAAGAGTTATGCAGATGTTTTCTTGTTACAAAGAACAGCGGGAAAGATTGAAAGGGTAAAATGGTCATTTCGCATGACGACTAATAGAGCTGGTAAGTCACTTAACAGTAGGGGTAAGATTGACGCAATTGGCATTCGTCCAAGGGTAGGGCAACAAGATTTTGGTTTCATGGGGTAAGAGTGTCAGTGGGGTAAAAACCGAGGGGGTAAATGTCACACCCCCAAAATACCACCTATGGAATGTCCCTCTTAGGCGTGTGACGTACCAATAACGAGCCACTAATTACATTGAACGCGTACAAGTTTCAAAATAAAATCCTTAATTATTAAAGTAAAATACCATCAACGAGTTTAAATGAAAACCAACATGTCCAGCGGAAGCAAATAGTAAACCAATGTTAAACTGTTTCAAAAAAACCAATGTATGATATCAATAGTTCAATCACATGAATCCCTCCAGTCGACCCATGACCACTCCAGCTACTCCAGACAGCAAGTTCCAGTCCAAGACATCTAACGACCTATAAGCATGCAGACAAGTGTGTCAGACAACGCTGGTGAGTTCAAAGTTTTGTTAACGCGTTTAGATACCAGATGTGTGTATAAAGCAGTTCAACGTTTTGTTTTGATGTTGTTATTAACTCGATTACCGCAGATGGCTACAAGATGTATTTTCCCAACCCCAATGTCTCTATCAAAACATTGGACATGCTTAAAGGAAATTAGTTCACGCCCGTCCTCCCCGGTACGGTGTGAGGGTGCCAAACCTAATATCGCTATCAACTAATAACCTCGTTGCCTCCCCGGAAACTATCCGTAGATGTAAGGGGTCTTATATGATAGAAACTGAGTATAATAACAAACATCCCAATAACCTGACATTCCTCCCCGGAACGTTATCCGATATCCCTCCCCGGGATGCATTCTTGAAAAATAGCAGTGAACTCACCTTAGGTTTGCTCGGTATGTTTGATACATTACCCGTTCCCAGTTGATCAATCAAACCCCACCGTGGTTACCAATAACAGTTAGTTTGCATACAAGCCCAGTACGTATCATTCCACATTTATATATCAGATAGTGCACAACACATAAATAGTGGCATTCATCATACCGTACAGTAGTCTAACTAGTTAAGCATGTTGCATGATAATTCATTAACCATGCGTGGTCCAAAAATATGAAGCCCAATTAATCATGCAGCACGTAAATAGTACATGTCATAAGATAGATCATGATATTACCACTAAATTTCATAAATAATAACATGAGCTTCCTAATGCTAGTTGTGTGTAGTTGACCCAATAAGCCGACTTGAGTCCTTTATTCGTTTGTGAGTGTACAGTAGTACCATTAAATTACATCATGAGTGTGCGATTTTTATTTTAACATAATCATCATGTTCTCCTAAGTCAACAGAAAAGGACAACACCATTTAATGCACAATTTCAATTCGTATCATTCAGGTTGTACGCTATGCATATTCAGTTGTACACTACCATTAAAACACATCTTCAATCCTTCACAGTTGTTCATAACAATCACACGGTGTATTTAAGACAAACCTCTATATTCTTTCATCATCTTTATAGTTTAAAACACAAATGATCATCTCTATTATTTCACTGTTAGGTTTACCCATGCTCATCATTATACAAATTGAAGTTCATGTTAGAACCTCTAGGCTATTACAAACTCATGCATACACACAACAATTAGTTTAACAATTTATATTTGAAACATCACACTCTTTCATGGAGGTCCCTCATGGCGAAAGATCTGGTGGCGAAACCGTTTGTTTCGTCGGACTACATGTGTGGCGAATCACAACATGTTTCATCGGAACTACCTGTGACGAAACACTACCGGTTTCGTCGGACTACAAGTTTCGTCGAGGCCATATGTTTCGTCACAATTCCAGTTCATCATGCACACCCAGAACCCTAACAGTTTAGCGATTAACATCACGGTTACAGGCAATGATTCAGCATTCACATTCATCCACACATAACATTCACACTTTATAAACATAAGAAAACAATCAATCCCATTATCTATAATCACTAAATCATAACATGTTATCATACAACTTCTAACAGTTAATCACTATGAACTGTGCAATATCATATATCATGGATTAAATAGCTTGTCAACATCCAAACTCTATGCACTAAACAATTAACCAAATCGTTGTAATATCATGCAGTCCATGTTTTAGCAAAGAATGGAATCAAATAACATACAGCATGAACCAACCGAGAATTCGACTTAATTCAGATGTTGACTAGATGGGGTGTTGCATCAATGGGGTATCTTCTGTCATCACGAACTAAAGGGGTGTAGGGTTGTTTTTAGTTTAGAGTTTATGTTAAATAATTATAACAATCATGCTATAAGTGATAAAGTTGGTTTAGAGTTTATATTAAATAATTATAAGTAATAAAGTGTGGGGTGGTTACTGTTGACCGAGGTGGGCTCAAGCCCACAGCTTTGGGCTGCCGCCACTTATGGCAAAGTTGCCATTTTAATGGGTAAAGGTGGTGGGTTGGGCTTCAAATACCGCGGACCGAGATGATCAGGGTTACGGGTGTGGGCCGGGTAAGTGTATATAATCCATTACACGTATTGGATTTTAGGCCCAAGTATAACAAGTAAGCCCATAACATAGTTAATCTCCTAACTTACCTTAAACACACACAAAAACGTTTAGTGATTCCTAGCACAATTGCAAAACATACACACGTAACCATTTAGTGGTGCATGGAACGGACAAATAAACGTAGAGACATACGCCAAAGCTTGCAGAACTTTTAAGTAGTGCTAACCTTAACTATTCGGGTTGTCACATCATCCCCAACTTGAAAGAAATTTCGTCCCGAAATTTGACAAGTAAGCACAAATGAGTGAAGTGAGAAATCAAGATTGCTGTAGGTTTTCCTCAGGTGTCACATCATCCCCAACTTGAAGAGGAATTTCGTCCTGAAATTCACCAGTGGCACCAGAATTAGATTGGTCATCAGGAAAGAGTTGAGGGTATTTAAGTTTCATCTGATCCTCGCGTTCCAACGAACTTTCACAATCGGACGGCTATGTTTACGCACCTTGACCTCCCGGTCCATGATCTCTATGGGTTCTTCGACAAACTGTAACTTGTCGTCGATCTTCAGCTCTTGAAACGGCACAACTAGTGTTTCATCAGACAAACACTTCTTCAATTGCGAAACATGGAAGACATCGTGATCATTACCCAACTCAGTAGGTAACTCAAGCTTGTAAGCCACTTTACCGATCCGCTCCAGGATTTTAAATGGCCCAACGTAACGTGGGTTAAGCTTGTCGCGCTTTCCAAAGCGCACTACACCCTCCCAGGGTGAAAACTTCAGCAAGACTCGCTCGCCTACAGTGAACTCCAAGTGTTTCGTAAACTTATCAGCTTTCCTGACGGTCGCGCGTTGCCGCCAAACAATTTCCGATCTAAGCAATCTTCCCAAGAGTTTCGAGTACAAGTCCTGGACTTGTGATTAGGTTGTCATCCACCTTAGTCCAGCAAGGAGTTTGGCGTTACTGTCCATGCGATGCCTCAAACAGAGCTGTCTGCATACTAGAATGGTGACTGCTACGGTAGAACTCTGCCAAAGGTATGTGTCCTTCCACTTTTCACTAAGTCAATCACACACATGCTCGCAGCATGTCTTCGAGTATTGGGGGGGGGGGTTCGTTTACTCTGACCATTTATCCTATGGTGATAAGTATTGCTCATGTCTAGACGTGAGCCAAGAGTGTTGTGTGGTGCCTGTCATAAATCAGGTATAGATCAAAACCAGAGGTAACAAGAGTTGGCACCTCGTGCCTAAAATGCCGCCTCTCTCAGAGGGATATTCACAAGCTTGAAGACTCGTCAGTTTCTTTGATTGCAAGAAGGTGTGCTGGTAACGTGAGACAGTCAACGATCACCCAGGTGATACTGTTTCCGTTTCGAGCTGTAAGTAGACTAGTGACAGAATCCATGGCAGTCTGTTCTCATTTCCATATGGGTGTTTCTGGTTGCTGATACTCCACCTTGAGTTTCCCACAAGTCGACATCATTCACATACGTAGCTAGGCGGGCCTTCCTGCCCGATTACCAGTACAAGATCCTATAGATCCTAATATCTCTTATCAAAATCCAGACAACTAGAATATCTAGGTCGGTGTGCTTTGTTCAACACGAGTTCCCTACATTTTCTGTATAATAAGATCCACATTCATTCCATGAGGTAGCGCATATCGTCCGACCTGCCAAGGGTTGCTTCTCCATGCCCCGCATGGGTTCACTTAAAACTTCTCTTCCTTCAGTTCTCCAGTTTGAACTGAGCGAGTCTGATCAGGTAGGTTAGAGTCGATGGTGGGTTGCAATGCTCGCGCACGTTCAGGTTTCATAGTCGTAACCATTCAAATGTTCCATCGAGCGATGCCATTACATGTTTTAGCTATCTCAAAACAAAGGTACACGGGAGGCCCTTGTGATCGGTCTAAATGGTGCAATTGGTACCGCCCAAGTAATGCCTCCATCTTAATTCCAAGGACCATGGCTTCCACCACAGGTTATGACTCATGCAATTCTTTCTGTAAATCCACTACGTAAACCATCCCCCTTTCGTGTTGCATCGGCGCATAACTAGGACTCTGATTCGAACCATCATGATATACCACTAAATCACCCACATCCTCGGGTAAAGATGATGCTTAGTGCATTGCAGAGTTAGGATTCGAAAGCTGGGTAGCCGTCCTCCTGTTTTGTCTTCCACGAACACCGTACCCTACTGTGCTAAGGGATTGAAGCTACGCGATCTTCAAAGATCCTGTGATGAATCTGCGATAGTATCTAGTGAGACCAGGGAATTGCTGTACCCTCAAAGGGATCTTTGGCGTCGCTCAGTTTCTGACAAAATGGATCTTAACGAGATCCACGTGTATTCTACCTCGTCGATTACATGACCAGAAACGTACCTCTCAAATCCAGAAGTCACATTTAACAAGACTTTGCGCGGAGTGGCTCCCCCCCCCTCAGGAGCTCTAAAATAAGATACGAGTACCGTCCATGCTGTTCCCTTCCCTTGGAAATGATTTAAAACATCAAAAATAAACACGGTCGATTCATGTGGTTCATAAAGCTGCTGGTGTGTTGATTAACACAATGGTTATGGTGTACAAAGTGGCACTGGCCGTTTTGCGTTCAGTATGCCATTCCAGGAACATCCTCCCCTTGGACTTCCATCTGATAATAGCTTGTTCGTTAATCAATCCTCGAATGAAAGCTTGTCCCTCGCAACTGGTCCGCCGGTTGTCAATACAATGGTTGAGGCAAACAGTTCTTGACTGTCACCTTGCTGAGTTCTGGATAATCGATATACATACAAAAAGGCTTATCTTCACGGATAGCTGGGGCTCCCCTAAGAGAAAAGCTAGGTCTGACAAAACTCCTGTTCAACAGTTCATGCAGTCGATTAGACGGCTCTTGTAACCCTCCTGGTGCAAGACGGCAAGAGTACGAGTAATCAGGGCTACCTCTGGCGCGAGATCAACTGAGATTCTTCTCTACAATTGTGGAAGTAGACAAGTAAATTCTACTGGTAAAAAATCGAGAGAAATCACGGGCAGTTGGTGGATCCTCGATCCTCTTTTCCTTAACCGTAACATTAGTAACATTTGATAACATAGCAGGGTAATCCTTCCGTAGGTACTTCTGGGCCTTCATTGCTGAAGAAGGATACGCAAAATTTTCTTCTCATAGGGTGTATCTGTGCGATGTCTGGATAACCAATCCATACTAGCTACTGCATCGAACTATCAAGGATAGCAGGAGGAAGGTCGATGTCCAACACTTGTCCCACCAGGTCGGGTTTGCATCCCAATGAACATACGAGGTTCCAATTGACTTGTCATCAGCCAATTCCACATCCGGTTTGGTTTCCAGAAGCATCAGCGTTAAGCAGAATAGAGACGAAGCGGCTAGTTACCAAGAACGTGCAGGCCACCATGCTGCTATAATCCTGGCGTCGCCCACGCCAATCCTAAATGCCCTTCCACAAGCACCACTACCAGTGTTGTTGCAGTCACGTGGATTCCCAATACCGTCATCGTTCCCTTGGTTGTCGACATTTTGATTTAATAACAGTCAATCCTTGTCGGAGTCACCCTTATTTCCATACGGTAGGCTACGATTACGAATACCTTGATGTCGCCGCGACTGTTGCCTCTAATATCGTTGCTTGAAACGGAGCCCTACGATCTTTCACCAACAGGGTCCCTCTTGTCACATTTCCGTGCCGCGTCCTAAGGCGCTATTCATAGTGCTGGCAGTTACACATTCCATACCACAGTCAACTGTCGTTGTTTATGTCCCGATTAATCCGTAAGAGCTAACTCCCATAAATCGCTTATTAGGGTTAAGGATTCGGTTGAAGTCAGCCTGCTGGTGTCCATTGCCGGTAATCAAGGTCGTTCTAACACTAAGGTTGCTACGCTCATCCTCTTGTCCATCGTTCTTGCAAGTTGACGGAGTAATACACAGTATGTTTCTAGAGAGTTGCAGAAGTGATCGCACTTCAGGGTCTAAGACATCAGTACATTGAGTTCCCGCAAACAAAGAGGAATGAGAGTGGTACAGACCAATTGTTGACGCTGCAACATCCAACCCAGGGACGTTCGTACAAGCACTTAACATTTTACATAGTTCGCTAGGCGTTCAGGTGGGTGTTCAGGTAATTCTCGATAGCACCGAGATTCGAAAGAATTCAGAGAGAAGTGAAAAGGTCACGTTCAAGTAAGAAACAATCACTGCTATGACTCCTATAGGCTTGTTACCTTTCTCATTGATCAAAGAACAGAGCAGAACCCTTTTTCACTTCTTAGGCCTCACTGGGACTCATATGCACCCCACATTATTATTATGTGTGCACCCACAATAATATTGTGATTTGCATGCTCATCTCAGTTCATCCTAACTCATGTCAAATGGTTCCTCAAACTCAAATGTCAAACAAAGAATATCACAAAACAGGGGTCACAAATTTCTAGGGTAACACCACACTATCAATCACTAAACACATGCAAGTAATACATGAATTCATATTGTTGTGCTAAACGTGCAATCGCATGCAATATCATATGTAAGTGTTCACTGGTTATGCTGGGCAATGAGTAAACGGGAGACGAACCTTGCAATCTGGAGCTAAGTGTCATGGTCGTATTCTTGTTTTCAGAACTGTTCGGTTATAGTATGGTTTTATAAAGACGTTTTAAAACCAAGTTCACTATAACCAGTTGCTCTGATACCAAAATGTCACACCCCCAAAATACCACCTAGGGAATGTCCCTGTTAGGCGTGTGACATACCAATAACGAGCCACCAATTACATTGAACGCGTACAAGTTTCAAAATAAAATCCTTAATTATTAAAGTAAAATACCATCAACGAGTTTAAATGAAAACCAACATGTCCAGCGGAAGCAAATAGTAAACAAATGTTAAACTGTTTCAAAAAAACCAATGTATGATATCAATAGTTCAATCACATGAATCCCTCCAGTCGACCCATGACCACTCCAGCTACTCCAAACAGCAAGTTCCAGTCCAAGACATCTAACGACCTACAAGCATGCAGACAAGTGTGTCAGACGACGCTGGTGGGTTCAAAGTTTTGTTAACGCGTTTAGTTACCTGATGTGTGTATAAAGCAGTTCAACGTTTTGTTTTGATGTTGTTATTAACTCGATTACCGCAGATGGCTACAAGATGTATTTTCCCAACCCCAATGTCTCTATCAAAACATTGGTCATGCTTTAAGGAAATTAGTTCACGCCCGTCCTCCATAGTACGGTGTGAGGGTGCCAAACCTAATAGCGCTATCAACTAATAACCTCGTTGCCTCCCTGGCAACTATCGGTAGATGTAAGGGGTCTTATATGATAGAAAATGGGTATAATAACAAACATCCCAATAACCTGACATTCGTCCCCGGAACGTTACCCGAAATCCCTCCCCGGGATGCATGCTTGAAAAATAGCAGTGAACTCACCTTAGGTTTGCTCGGTATGTTTTGATACATTACCCGTTCCCAGTTGATCAATCAAACCCTACCATGGTTACCAATAACAGTTAGTTTGCATACAAGCCCAGTACGTATCATTCCACGTTTATATATCAAATACTGCACAAAACACAAATAGTGGCATTCATCGTACCGTACAATAGTCTAACCAGTTAAGCATGTTGCATGATAATTCATTAACCATGCGTGGTCCAAAAATATGAAGCGCAATTAATCATGCAGCACGTAAATAGTACATGTCATAAGACAGATCATGATATTACCACTAAATTTCATAAATAATAACATGAGCTTCCTAATGCTAGTTGTGAGTAGTTGACCCAATAAGCCGACTTGAGTCCTTTATTCGTTTGTGAGTGTACAGTAGTACCATTAAATTACATCATGAGTGTGCGATTTTTATTTTGACATAATCATCATGTTCTCCTAAGTCAACAGAAAAGGACAACACCATTTAATGCACAATTTCAATTCGTATCATTCAGGTTGTACGCTATGCATATTCAGTTGTACACTGCCATTAAAACACATCTTCAATCCTTCACAGTTGTTCATAACAATCACATGGTGTGTTTAAGACAAACCTCTATATTCTTTCATCATCTTTATAGTTTAAAACACAAATGATCATCTCTATTATTTCACTGTTAGGTTTACCCATGCTCATCATTATACAAATTAAAGTTCATGTTAGAACCACTAGGCTATAACAAACTCATGCATGTAACACCCCAAATTCCATGAGGTTGTTAATTCAAGCTAATTATAAATAAGTAAGGATAGTTTTAGTTATATTAATACAAATAGTATTCTTGAGGGGCCAAACATGTAAAGTGGTAAAACTAGAAATATTAAAAGAAAATAAAAATTAAAAACACACACATATGCGTGTGTGTGTGTGTAGTACGATCGATCAGAGGCAGGAGAACAAGGTGAAACCCTAGTTTCACCAATTTCATCAAATTGGACAGAAATCTCATGGATAATCAAATGCATGTGACCAATTCCTCGGTTATCTAAGGATTTTCCATCATGGGGTAAGTCGAATTTTGTGAATTTATGCTAGATGATGATAAGGGTTTTGATTAATCCATGAGATAGTTTGAAATTGAACTTGCTTGTGAGTTAGAATCATCAAATAGAGGATATTTTATGTATAATACTGATTTGTTTGAAAGTTTGAATAAAAACCCATTTGGTTTAGTTGAATAGTGAACTAGTAGTGAATTAATCAAGAAATTCAGATGGGTGATTGTTTGTGAGCAAGTTATAGACAGATTATTAGGTTGTAGAATGAATAAGTGAGGTGGATTTAGTTGATTATATGATTCATGAAGACTACTAGTGAAAGTGTGCATTATATACTTGTAAATAGAGCTTACAATGTTATATGCACGCCAAGTGTTCGATTAAATGCTTGACTGGGTAATATTATAAATTTGAATGAATTATGAAGTCTTGTGTTGCATGTAGAAAATTTATGGAATTGGCCTTTTATATAAAAAAAAGTGTTATGGAATGCATACTATATGTGAATGCAAGAGTTATGTAAGTGTATGATAAAATGCATACAATGTCGTCCGTATAGTCGATTATGATGTTACGGGCATATGTTGATAAGTCGATAGTTACCTATGGTTAATAGTTGACTTTTGGAAGTCAACAAGCACAAGAAACATGATTTGACTCGTTATTGTAAAAGCAGGATTATAGGAAGTCGTTTGATACATGTTATGTTAATATGTGTTAACTTTGATTACCCGATGAATTACGTGTGTTGGAAAGGATATGAAGTTGATTAGATGTTTTGATGCTTGTTAGAAATGACTAAGGAAAGTTAAGTATGAATTATGCGAATGATATGATTGTTACATGTACAAATGAGTATGCTAATAAGAGCGTGGTTTCGATGAAATGAAAGTATAGGAATCACGTCGTGACGGACTCAAGCATGAAAGGATAACGGGTCAAGAAAAGGCGAGGAATCGGATACGAGCACGGACGCATAAGGTAAGTGATTCCTGTAATCACTTCTTAGTACAAGTAAGTAATATATTGTTTAAATTAATTGAACATGATGTTTGAGGTCATATATGTGATGAAGTCTTTCGTTGTAAATGATTGAATTAAAGTTGACCAAAATGCCCTTGATGGGTATTTTGGGCAAACAATAGTAAAAGTGGTTTAGAACCAAGTTGTTCGATCAATGTAATGTTTTAGACAAGCATGGAGGTGAGAAGTATGGTCTTTGTAAGCCATAGACTTTACAATGCGTAAATACCCATTACGGGTCAAAATGAGCTTTTGAGCGGAAAATGGGTTAAGAGAATGCTAGATATCCGAGAAATTAATCTTTATGATAGACGTCAATGAAATTATTAAATTCTTATGAGATTGAGGTCAATTAAACAGTTTATGTTGATAAATGCACGAACGGGTCAAATAATTAGAAGGTCATAATAAGCCGAATGCATGTAAGTTAAGAATTTCTTTAATCCGGATGTGGGATTTTAAGTTCATATGATAGAATGTGAATTTACAAGCGTGTAGGAAGAAACGGGAGGTTAAACGGGTAAACTGTTCAAAAGTTACGCGTGTTTTAGTGCGCTCGGACGACGAAACGAATCTACAGAAAAGGGACTTTTCTAGAGGCCGTCGCCGACGGGTTCCCACCCCGTCGCCGACGGGCTCCCAAAAGCGCGAAAGAGGCCGACGGCCTAAATGGCTGGTTACGAGACAATTGGGCGACGGGTATAAGGAAAGGCCGTCGCCGACGGGTCCCCACCCCGTCGTCGACGGGTTGACTAGCCCGATTCTCTGATTTTGCTTTGTGTTGCATTCCGAGTGATTCGTAACGCATCCCGGTGTATTACTCGATGATTCGTAAAGCTTCTCATGAGAATATAGGTCTGTACCTTCGTAGATAAGCAAGTATGTACGTTTGTATGCATTTGTACACGTATGTAGAAGTTATGTAAGTAAGGTATGCGTGACCGTAGGTACGTTTATAGTATGTGGGTACTATACGTATGTATGTTTTATAACTCTAAGAGTATGTATGTAGGTGTGTATGTAGGAAAGCTAGTTTTATGTACGCAAGTGAGTACGTACGAAGGTATGCACGTATGTAGGATTGTGTGAAGACATGTGATATGTATGTATGAGTGTATGTATGTATGTCTAGTTGTAGGAAGGGTATGTACGGTTGTAGATGTGTATGTGTGTATGTATAAGGATATGTTTGAGCGCATGTATGTATGTAAAGCTGTAGTAAGGGTAGGTAAGTATGTAGCGGTGTATGTCGGTATGTGAAAGATAGGTATGAGTATATGTACGTACGTAGATGTGTATGTATGTATGTAAGTAAGTAAATATGTGTGTTGAATTAGACACATTGAGGGTTAACGTTATTAATGGTGTACCTGGAGAATGATAATTAATGCAGGTACACTCATGAAGCCTCACCGGGAAATGGATACGCAGATGAAATGCTGGAAGTTTGTAAAAGAATGAAATGTGAAGTGTACACGTATAATCTTGTTTTACGTTGTGTGCTAACGTTTTGAAGGTATGTGGTGAGTGCAGGTTGTATAGATCACAGGCGATTATCATGAGGAATAGAGATCGAAGATCGAGTCACAAGATAGATTGTACGGAAATAATCGAGTATGTATTTTAATAAACGGAAGTTATGTTGTTGTTTTGAGTAAAAGCTATGTTTAAAACAAACTTTCAAGTAAGTCACGTTGTTGCAATGAAAGAAATTTTATGGTTCATGTTTCCGCTGCGATTTTTGTCATGTACGATTTAAGGTTGTTATTTTTTTAAGGTAAAACGTGTTAGGGCGTAACAAGTTGGTATCAGAGCCCTGGTTTGAGAGAATCAAGTAACAGGAGGTAAATACTTGAACTCAAACCGGTGTGCTCTCGTGACCAAGAACCCGTGCAATCCAAGACTCGATCGAGGCCTAAAGGCAAAAGCGAATGTAAATATGTATTAGATTATGTATTTGAAGGAAACTAATAGTACGTTTTGTGAAGGGTAAGCGCAATTGTTGGAAGAGATGATCCGTGAATGCGGTCTAGGACCGACATCGAGGCAAGTAATGAAACGAATTGACCCCAGGTACGTAAACCTAGCGTATGGGCGTATGAAATGGTATGGTTAAGCAAGTGAAAGAAAAAAAAAATTTGAACGAATTATGATAACGACATGGTAAATAAGTTTTGAAAATGTTACACGAGCCGAAACTAAATTCTTCGGACATAAGGTGGCGATTATGCGAAGACACGAAACTAGTACGTGGAATGTGTACCTGGCCAGTACACAAGAAACGTATGACGTTCGTGAGACCGTGATAATTATTACAGGTATGTTCGATAGAGTTTGGTAGCAGGTAGGCGTGTGGGTGAAATGGGTAGTAGGACTCACGGGGGATTGAGAGTACTTTGTAGGAATGAAATATGCGAATGCAATGCTTGAATCCGCGAGACGGATTCAAGGAATGAAATATGCGAATGCAATGCTTGAATCCGCGAGACGGATTCAAGGAATGAAATATGCGAATGCAATGCTTGAATCCGCGAGACGGATTCAAGGAATGAAAGATACGAATGATGCAAATCCCTTGCGGATTTGGTTATGATAGCGAATGCTATGATAAGCTATGCAAGTCGACCGGTTCAAGTTGAACAAGTCGAGTAAGGATAAGGTACCATCCGTTTAGGACGGGTGGTCGTGAATGCAATAACAAATGTATGAAGTTCAATCCGTTATACGGATAGAACGAAAGATTTATGTTGAAAGCAATTAACCCGATGTGACCGGGTCGTAAGTGGTATGCTTGAATCTCATTATGAGAGTATATGCTATTACCCATTTAATTGGGTAATCGAATGCGTAAAAGAAATGAAAGAATATAAGCGAATGGAACTAAAATGTTGGTATTGTAAGCGAAATAAGTATTATGACTAACTTTTAAAACTGGAAGGGCAAGTGTTTGCAAGAAAACACTGAAACAGTGAAGTGATGAGATCGCAAGCATGTCTGAATTGAAAAGGGGTACAAACATGTACTCTGGTACGCATGTATATATATGTATATAATAAGAAATAAGAGGCGGTTTGACCTTGAAAAGTCAAACTGCAGAAGCTGAGAAATAATTTAATTTCAAACCGTGGGAGTGCTAGAGAAGAAAGGAAATGTGTAGAGTAGTACACCAAATGAGTTATAGAATTACGAAATAATGGTTATGTATTTACCCGTCAAGAACGTGTCAAATAATAAGAATGATATATTAAGAAATGGTCATGTATTGACCCGTTATGAATAGGTCTAACACACTAAAGTCTTACGAAGGAATTGAGAAAGTATTAATATATAAATAAGGCGATGTGATAAACATCATGTCTGAATGAAATTGAATGGAATGTGTAAACCCCTAATTTTATAATGAGATTGGCAGGAATCATGATGCGATAAATCTACCTAGGACGGTGAAAGAATGCTCATGAATGAAAGCTTATGATACCCGATGGACAAGATCAACCCTATTAAGTTATGGATTCATGAAGGAGCAAGTCAACTCGGGTCGTTACACGTTGGTTTGTGCCAAATTAGCGAGGTTAGTAAATGGTTTAACTTGTGGATGTTAAATAGAAAGTTACATATTGAACAATATTTCTATGCGAACTGGTGGTGACACGAGTATGAAATGGTATGAAAGATTTGGCTTGTAGAGGCCAACAAAGGAATGAAGTTTTAGTTCAGACTTAATGTCGTTCAATAACGCATATATGTGCGTATAGAAAGTAATGTGTAAACAAACAGATGGACAACACGAGGTGATGTGAATGACCTAGTTTAGAAAATAACCTAAGAATGTACTTAGCATCATGTGACAACAACAAACGTAGGATGATGTTTAATCCTCGTGTCAAGTAGTCATGTTGTAATGGCTAACCAGTCAGCCAATGCTCATAGATTGAGTATGATAGTATGTTGACCTCTCATATGGGTATGAAAGTAATTAGAAGGAATGTTAGTATTGGAATGTTAAGGTTTGTTCACGGTGAACAAAATGAAATATTATATATATAATATATGAATAGAATGAAACGAACCTAATTATGTTAAATAAGTAAGCATACGAACGCATTATGTTTAACTATAAAGATAGGAAGAAGCCGTAAACTTAGGCCTGTACGAACGATACTATACATTTGGAATAAATTCGATGAATGAAACGCTAGTGATGATATGTGCTAAGAGCTAGTCTTATAAGTAAAAGACACTAATAAGAGCTCTGGACAAGTTCTGACCTTTTTATGTGGCTTAATTTAAGAACGTAGGGACAATGTGTAAAATTATGTTTATGCTTGAACAGGACTACTGGCAAGATCCTGAATGTATTTAAGTTGTAGTAAGCCTCGCGAATGAATAAGGCGAAAAAGGTAAGAGTGGAATGGGTTTAGTAGGAATGAGAAAGGTTTCGGGGACGAAACCTTCTTTAAGGGGGGTAGATTTGTAACACCCCAAATTCCATGAGGTTGTTAATTCAAGCTAATTATAAATAAGTAAGGATAGTTTTAGTTATATTAATACAAATAGTATTCTTGAGGGGCCAAACATGTAAAGTGGTAAAACTTGAAATATTAAAAGAAAATAAAAATTAAAAACACACACATATGCGTGTGTGTGTAGTACGATCGATCAGAGGCATGAGAACAAGGTGAAACCCTAGTTTCACCAATTTCATCAAATTGGACAGAAATCTCATGGATAATCAAATGCATGTGACCAATTCCTCGGTTATCTAAGGATTTTCCATCATGGGGTAAGTCGAATTTTGTGAATTTATGCTAGATGATGATAAGGGTTTTGATTAATCCATGAGATAGTTTGAAATTGAACTTGCTTGTGAGTTAGAATCATCAAATAGAGGATATTTTATGTATAATACTGATTTGTTTGAAAGTTTGAATAAAAACCCATTTGGTTTAGTTGAATAGTGAACTAGTAGTGAATTAATCAAGAAATTCAGATGGGTGATTGTTTGTGTGCAAGTTATAGACAGATTATTAGGTTGTAGAATGAATAAGTGAGGTGGATTTAGTTGATTATATGATTCATGAAGACTACTAGTGAAAGTGTGCATTGTATACTTGTACATAGAGCTTACAATGTTATATGCACGCCAAGTGTTCGATTAAATGCTTGACTGGGTAATATTATAAATTTGAATGAATTATGAAGTCTTGTGTTGCATGTAGAAAATTATGGAATTGGCCTTTTATATAAAAAAAAGTGTTATGGAATGCATACTATATGTGAATGCAAGAGTTATGTAAGTGTATGATAAAATGCATACAATGTCGTCCGTATAGTCGATTATGATGTTACGGGCATATGTTGATAAGTCGATAGTTACCTATGGTTAATAGTTGACTTTTGGAAGTCAACAAGCACAAGAAACATGATTTGACTCGTTATTGTAAAAGCAGGATTATAGGAAGTCGTTTGATACATGTTATGTTAATATGTGTTAATTTTGATTACCCGATGAATTACGTGTGTTGGAAAGGATATGAAGTTGATTAGATGTTTTGATGCTTGTTAGAAATGACTAAGGAAAGTTAAGTATGAATTATGCGAATGATATGATTGTTACATGTACAAATGAGTATGCTAATAAGAGCGTGGTTTCGATGAAATGAAAGTATAGGAATCACGTCGTGACGGACTCGAGCATGAAAGGATAACGGGTCAAGAAAAGGCGAGGAATCGGATACGAGCACGGACGCATAAGGTAAGTGATTCCTGTAATCACTTCTTAGTAGGAGTAAGTAATATATTGTTTAAATTAATTGAACATGATGTTTGAGGTCATATATGTGATGAAGTCTTTCGTTGTAAATGATTGAATTAAAGTTGACCAAAATGCCCTTGATGGGTATTTTGGGCAAACAATAGTAAAAGTGGTTTAGAACCAAGTTGTTCGATCAATGTAATGTTTTAGACAAGCATGGAGGTGAGAAGTATGGTCTTTGTAAGCCATAGACTTTACAATGCGTAAATACCCATTACGGGTCAAAATGAGCTTTTGAGCGGAAAATGGGTTAAGAGAATGCTAGATATCCGAGAAATTAATCTTTATGATAGACGTCAATGAAATTATTAAATTCTTATGAGATTGAGGTCAATTAAACAGTTTATGTTGATAAATGCACGAACGGGTCAAATAATTAGAAGGTCATAATAAGCCGAATGCATGTAAGTTAAGAATTTCTTTAATCCGGATGTGGGATTTTAAGTTCATATGATAGAATGTGAATTTACAAGCGTGTAGGAAGAAACGGGAGGTTAAACGGGTAAACTGTTCAAAAGTTACGCGCGTTTTAGTGCGCTCGGACGACGAAACGAATCTGCAGAAAAGGGACTTTTCTAGAGGCCGTCGCCGACGGGTTCCCACCCCGTCGCCGACGGGCTCCCAAAAGCGCGAAAGAGGCCGACGGCCTAAATGGCTGGTTACGAGACAATTGGGCGACGGGTATAAGGAAAGGCCGTCGCCGACGGGTCCCCACCCCGTCGTCGACGGGTTGACTAGCCCGATTCTCTGATTTTGCTTTGTGTTGCATTCCGAGTGATTCGTAACGCATCCCGGTGTATTACTCGATGATTCGTAAAGCTTCTCATGAGAATATAGGTATGTACCTTCGTAGATAAGCAAGTATGTACGTTTGTATGCATTTGTACACGTATGTAGAAGTTATGTAAGTAAGGTATGCGTGACCGTAGGTACGTTTATAGTATGTGGGTACTATACGTATGTATGTTTTATAACTCTAAGAGTATGTATGTAGGTGTGTATGTAGGAAAGCTAGTTTTATGTACGCAAGTGAGTACGTACGAAGGTATGCACGTATGTAGGATTGTGTGAAGACATGTGATATGTATGTATGAGTGTATGTATGTATGTCTAGTTGTAGGAAGGGTATGTACGGTTGTAGACGTGTATGTGTGTATGTATAAGGATATGTTTGAGCGCATGTATGTATGTAAAGCTGTAGTAAGGGTAGGTAAGTATGTAGCGGTGTATGTCGGTATGTGAAAGATAGGTATGAGTATATGTACGTACGTAGATGTGTATGTATGTATGTAAGTAAGTAAATATGTGTGTTGAATTAGACACATTGAGGGTTAACGTTATTAATGGTGTACCTGGAGAATGATAAGTAATGCAGGTACACTCATGAAGCCTCACCAGGAAATGGATACGCAGATGAAATGCTGGAAGTTTGTAAAAGAATGAAATGTGAAGTGTACACGTATAATCTTGTTTTACGTTGTGTGCTAACGTTTTGAAGGTATGTGGTGAGTGCAGGTTGTATAGATCACAGGCGATTATCATGAGGAATAGAGATCGAAGATCGAGTCACAAGATAGATTGTACGGAAATAATCGAGTATGTATTTTAATAAACGGAAGTTATGTTGTTGTTTTGAGTAAAAGCTATGTTTAAAACAAACTTTCAAGTAAGTCACGTTGTTGCAATGAAAGAAATTTTATGGTTCATGTTTCCGCTCCGATTTTTGTCATGTACGATTTAAGGTTGTTATTTTTTTAAGGTAAAACGTGTTAGGGCGTAACAATGCATACACACAACAATCAGTTTAACAAGTTATATTTGGAACAACACACTCTTTCGTCGAGGTCCTCATGGCGAAAGATCTGGTGGCAAAACCCTTTGTTTCATCGGACTACATGTGTGGCGAATCACAACATGTTTCGTCGAAACTACCTGTGACGAAACACTACCGGTAGAGTTTATAAACATAAGAAAACAATCAATCTAGTTTCATACATCCACACATAACATTCATCCACACATAACATTCACACTTTATAAACATAAGAAAACAATCAATCCCATTATCTATAATCACTAGATCATAACTTGTTATCATACAACTTCTAACAGTTAATCACTATGAACCGTGCAATATCATATATCATGGATTAAATAGCTTGTCAACATCTAAACTCTATGCACTAAACAATTAACCAAATCGTTGTAATATCATGCAGTCCATGTTTTAGCAAAGAATGGAATCAAATAACATAAAGCATGCACTAACCGAGAATTCGACTTAATTCAGATGTTGACTAGATGGGGTGTTGCGTCAATGGGGTATCTTCTGCCGTCACGAACTAAAGGGGTGTAGGGTTGTTTTTGGTTTAGAGTTTATATTAAATTATTATAACAATCATGCTATAAGTGATAAAGTTGGTTTAGAGTTTATATTAAATAATTATAAGTAATATAGGTGGGGTGGTTACTGTTGACCGAGGTGGGCTCAAGCCCACAGCTTTTGGCTGCCGTCACTTATGGCAAAGTTGTCATTTTAATGGGTAAAGGTGGTGGGTTGGGCTTCAAATACCGTAGACCGAGATGATCAGGGATACGGGTGTTGGCCGGGTAAGTGTATATAATCCATTACACTTACTTTAAACACACACAAAAACGTTTTGTGATTCCTAGCACAATTGCAAAACATACACACATAACCATTCAGTGGTGCATGGAACGGACAAATAAACGTAGAGACATACGCCAAATGCAACACCCGACCATTTATTTCATTATTTTAATCATATGAAATATGGAATTTATAAATTAAATATTTAACTAACAAAAACTTAGTTAGTAGACTAAGTTATACTTCATCATAGTGTTTAACATAGTCAAATAACTAGTTTCAAACATAAATCATTTAGTAGTGTTTACAAGACTACATAATTGAACTAGATTCATTTAGTGCGGAAGCGTTCAAAAGTTTCGTGTTCGGTTCTTGGAGCATCAACTTGATCATCGTCCACATACTTGCAATACCTGAAAACTGGAGATTTTTAACCAAAATTAGTGTTAGAATTCTTAGAATTATTGCTTAATCGAAACTATGCTTAGAAACGGATTCAATTAACTATAATATGCAACATTAAACAAACATGTCTGGGCTCTACCGTAACTTACGGTATCTACCGTAAGTTACGGTAGTCGTTGGATAACTTTGGTCTGCCGTAAGGCAGTAAAGAACTGCCGTAACCTTTTTATTTCTACCGTAAGTTACGATAGATACCGTAACTTACGGTAGTCTCTGGACGTTTATGTTTTGATTGATTTTGATTATTTCACTCAAAACCCAAATCCTGGATTCCTCATTTTTATCGTCCACGCTCCCATCACCGGTTTGCGTGTTTAATATTTCGCTACCCGTCGCTCGAGCTCAAAATCTACAAGTAAGTTACTACCTTTATTCGATACATACCTTCTCTTGGTGACCCGTTTAGTTCACCCTTATGGACTTCATTATTCTAACAAACCAACACTCTAATTCCTTATATTCTAATCTGTCATTTATTAACAATCACAAATGACCAATTTACCATATTACAAGGCATTAGCCACACATTACTTGATTATTCGACCCGTTTGGCTCATCTACGGAATCCTCCATTATGATGACTACTAACGAGACCTAACCAATTCTTGAACTCTTTTTCAGTATAACAAACATTATTGCTTTAAATCAACACAACTTTTATTCTATAATCCAACTACACAAATGCTAATTATCAATATTCACCCAATGTAACGAATCAAGTTAGATACCTTTAGAGCACACCCTTCAAGCGCGTATCTCCCCCTGCGTGTTCGCTTGACGTTCCGGATTCTTTGCCTAAAGAGTTCAATTCACAACAAGTTTAGAACTCTTTCATAAACTTTAACTCATATTTCTCTAAAATGATCAAATCTGCGTTTTTGCTCAACTGTTAACATTTAATCCTCACTTAGGCGTTCCATCGAACACCTAGCGGGTCAGATTTTTATATAAACAAAACCAAATTCATGACTTGTAATTATCATCTAAACTAACTTCAATTAGTCAATTCCATACATGTCTTAACATCAATATTTCCAAAATTACTCCTAAATTCAGGTTGTGCTATAACAAGATCATAAAATTCTAGAGTTTATCAAGTTTTCTTCAAACTCCTTAATCACCTACAATGGTGATTTGAACTCTATAATTATCATGCAATCCTTTAATAAGATTTCACCTAGGGTTTATCCCTAGACACCATATCTCTTCTAATTACATTCATGCAAGATACAATCAAGCTAAATTTCGATTTTTCATCACTAACCTAGAATTTGAGATGAATCGAAATACTAGAATTTCACATACGTTGTGATCCTTTCAGTGAAGTGGTCATTAATTCGTGTTTAGAATTCGATTTGGGGCTGAATTAAACCTTCAATTGATCAATTTTAGTGAGAGTTAGGGTTTGGTGGAGAACCCTTGTCGCCCCCGCTTCTTGATCGACCAGACACACCCAAAGTGTGTGTTTGGTGTGTTTTAATTTTGTTTTATGAAATAAAGTTTCAAATTTAGCAACATAGGCCCCTCAACTTTCGTTTCTATTTTGTTCTAGCTCCTTAACTACTAACAAGTCATCATCTAACTAGGTTAGTCTCATTCCTAGTTAGTTTATGTTACTAATTTATTTGCAACTTAATTGAAATTTAAGAGTTTATATTTTCGGGATGTTACAAGTCCACCCCCCTTAGAAGGGTTTCCTCCCCGAAACTAGAGCACGTACTGAATAATGTAGGGTAGAGACGTCGCATCTCCTCTTCGGACTCCCACGTAGTGTCCGAACCTTTCCTATGCTCCCACTTAATCTTGACTTGATCGATTTGTCTATTTTGCAAGTGCTTAACCTCTCGATCTACAATCTCTATTGGCCTTACCGCATAATTCAGGCGATCATCCACCTCGATATCGTCGTAATGGATGTAAGATGTTTCCTCTGCTAGGCAATTTTCGTAGTTGTGATATGTGAAACGTACCATGTATTCCACTCAACTCTTCCAGTAGCTCAAGGCAATAGGCTACCTTACCAACCCGTTCGATGATTTTAAATGGCCCGATAAACCTCGGGCTTAGTTTCCCTCTTTTTCTAAATCTGATAACGCCCTTCCATGGGGACACCTTTAACATAACCATGTCGCCTATTTGAACTTCAATCGGTCTTCGTCTTTTGTCGGCATAAGACTTTTGCCTATCTTGGGCTGATTTCAAATGGGCTCGTACCACTTCAATTTTCTCATTAGTGGCTTGGAGAATATCTTTATGGGCCAGTTCGCGTGGTCCCACTTCACCCCAACACACCGGGGTTCTACACTTTCTACCATATAGCATCTCATTAGGTGCCATGCCGATACTCGAATGGTAACTATTGTTATATGAAAATTCGGCCAAGGGTAGATAAACATCCCAACTTCCACCGAAGTCGATGATACATGCCCGTAACATATCCTCTAGCGTCTGTATTGTTCTCTCACTCTGCCCGTCCGTCTGAGGATGGTAGGCGGTGCTAATGAAGAGTTTCGTTCCCATCTGTTCTTGGAAATCTCGCCAAAAATTTGAAGTAAACCGGGTATCTCTATCCGACACAATAGATACCGGTACTCCGTGACGTGCCACTATTTCATTTGTATACACCTCGGACATCTTTTCCGACGTATATGTTTCGCGTTCGTCAATCTATCCACAATCACCCATATGGCGTCGAATCCCCGAATTGTTTTAGGTAGCTTGGTCAATAGGTCCATAGTGATATGTTCCCATTTCCAAACCGGGATCTCCAAAGGTTGCAGTTTCCCATAAGGTTTCTGGTGCTCCGCCTTGACTTGTAAGCAAGTCAAGCATTTCTCCACATATTTCACCACATCCCTCTTCATTCCGGGCCACCAAAAATTTTGTTTCAAATCGTTATACATCTTGGTCGCACCCGGATGAATAGAATATCGGGATTTATGGGCTTCATCAAGTAATAGCGCCTTCACCCCACAAGTATTTGGAATCCATATTCTTCTGGATCGAGTATTCAACTCGTTCTTTCCATCCGACAAGTCTTCCAACTGGCCGATTATTCGTTCCTTCTTCCAATTCTCCTCTTTCACTGCCTCTACTTGCGCTTCCCGGATACGTTCAAGTATACCCTGTTGGTTCAGTTCTGTTTGTGCATGAAGGAAAACAAATAAATCATACCTGTCACAGCAGATAGTGCAGAGGAGAATCCAGTGAGGGAGTTCGACATGCCTGTCATCTTGATTTGGTTCCTCCTTAGGATGCTAACTGATGATGGTGCTAAGAAACCGAAAAGGGATATCGGCTTTGGAGAGGAGGCCGAAACTAATGATGTTATGATCTAATGGGGTGTGAATTGTGAAACTGAGTAACCCTTAAACCTCCACATAACTCTCCTTATATAAGCACCCAGGAGGAAACCTAATTAGTTACTAAGGGTAATATGGTCCATCAACAATTACCAACTAATTAATAATAGGTTCTAATATATTTTGATCTCTATAATGTAAATGATTAAGATGGCTATAGATTAAATATTAAACATAATATATTTAATCTTACATTCTCCCACTTAGCCGAGTAATCATTTACTATGAGTATTAGCTAAGCCTGATCAGGAGTTAACACTCATTTTAGCCTTAAACAAGTACTATAGCAGAAAAATACAGCCGTTGAATCATTATGCGACTCAGGACCCCCATTAATCATACTATAGCCTTAATTTAAAACCTAATCATCATGATCAAAATACACGTAAGCCCTTTGTTTGATTTGTAACTTTTATTTATTTGTCTATATGCCATTATACCGGTTGAACATATTCTAACAGACATACAAAATCAAACTTGAGGAAATTTCATTAAACATAAAACATAAGCTAGTACAATATGCTCAAATAAGGTCTTTACATAATCCCATATTCCGAACATGTTCTTCATAAACCTTAGGAGGGAGACCTTTAGTCATCGGATCCGCAAGCATATCCTTAGTACTAATATACTCGATACAAAGATTATTTTCCTCAACACGTTCACGTACAAAAAGATATTTCGTATCGAGATATAAACCAGCTCCAGTCGAACTGTTACTGTTCGAGAAACTAACGGCAGCTGAATTATCACAGTAAAGCTTCAATGGTCTAGAAATGGAATTAACGATTTTGAGTCCAGTGACCAGATTTCTAATCAACATTCCATGACAGGTTGCGTTATAGACAGCAATGTACTCTGCCATCATTGTGGAAGTTGTGGTCAACTGTTGTTTATGACTCTTCCAAGAGATAGGGCCGCCTGCTAACATAAAGATATAGCCCGAAGTGGATTTCTTGTCATCTTTGCATTTAGCAAAGTCAGAATCAGAATAGCCCACCACTTCCAAATGATCACTTCTTCTATAAGTCAGCTTATAGTCTTTCGTCCCTTGCAGATATCGAAGTACCTTCTTAGCTGCTTTCCAGTGATCTAGGCCAGGGTTAGTCTGATAACGGCCTAGCATTCCAGCAATATAAGCGATATCTGGACGAGTACAGACTTGAGCATACATCAAGCTCCCGACTACTGATGCGTAAGGTATCTGGCTCATTTGCTCCTTCTCAACCTCTGTTGTCGGACACTGAAACGAACCGAAAACATCTCCCTTAACTACTGGAGCGACGGAGGGTTTGCACTGTTGCATGTTATACCGTGTAAGGACACGATCTATGTAGGCCCTTTGGGACAATCCTAAGATCCCTTTGTTTCTATCTCGGTGAATTTCGATGCCAATGACGTAAGACGCATCTCCGAGATCCTTCATGTCGAAGTTATGCGAGAGTAACCGCTTCGACTCCTGTAACATGTCTAAACTATTACTTGCCAATAGAATGTCGTCAACGTAAAGGACAAGTATAGTAAAGTTGCTCCCACTCATCTTGAGGTAGGTGCATTGATCCACTTGATTCTTCACAAAACCTTGCTTCTTCATGACTTCATCAAACTTGAGGTACCACTGACGTGATGCTTGTTTTAACCCGTAAATGGATTTCTTCAGCTTACAGACTAGATGCTCCTGACCTTCAGGCTCAAAGCCTTCAGGTTGCTTCATGTAAACATCTTCGTCCAAATCTCCGTTAAGGAAAGCAGTTTTAACGTCCATCTGATGCAGCTCTAAGTCGAAATGAGCTACTAGGGCCATGACGATCCTTAATGAATCTTTACGAGAGACAGGTGAAAACGTCTCTTGATAATCAATTCCCTCTTTCTGAGTGTAGCCCTTTGCAACCAATCTCGCTTTGTAGCGTTCAACGTTACCATTCGGATCCAGTTTTGTTTTGAACACCCATTTGCATCCTACGGGTTTGACTCCGTTGGGTAATTCTACCAAATCCCAAACGTCATTTTTCTTCATGGAATCAAGCTCATCAATCATTGCTTTATTCCATTCAGAAGACTGATCACTGCTAATGGCTTCATTGTAAGAGATAGGATCATTGAGCTTTCCGGGATCCATTTCAGTCAGGTAGGTAACATAATCATCCCAATTAGGAGGCCTTCTTTGCCTGGATGACCTCCTGAGTAGATTATCGGGTTCAGCGTTGTCTTGGTTTTGAGCGTTTGATGTGCCTTCGTCATGAGGTATAATGGGTTCTGATTGTAGAGGTGAATTTGGAGTTGGTGCAGTAGCTTCAGGTGTAATAATTGCATTGGGTACAAGAGGAGTAATCGGAGTAATGGTAAGCGACGAGTCTCTCCCCCCCGCGTCTTGTACTTCTTGCAATTCTTCGTAAGGGTTGGTACTGCTCCCACTGACCTTGAAATTCTCCAGGAACGCGGCACGCTTGGTTTCAACAATACGAGTGACATGGGAAGGACAATAGAAACGATAACCCTTAGAGTTCTCAGGATACCCGATAAAGAAACAGGTAACTGTTTTAGGGTCAAGTTTCCTTAGGAAAGGATTGTAAAGTTTTGCTTCAGCAATGCAGCCCCATACTTTCATATATTTAAGACTCGGTTTCCTTCCTGTCCAAAGTTCATAAGGAGTTTTAGGGACAGACTTAGAAGGAACTCTATTGAGTATATGAACAGCTGCTTTTAACGCTTCAGTCCAGAGGAATAATGGTAAGTTAGTGTTGGCTAACATACTGCGCACCATGTTCATAAGAGTACGATTTCTTCTTTCAGCGACACCGTTCTGCTGAGGTGTACCAGGCATGGTGTATTGGTTCACAATCCCCTGGCCCTTACAAAACTCATAAAATGGACCAGGAGCTTGACCCACATCAGTATGTCTTCCATAATACTCACCGCCTCTATCTGATCTCACAACTTTAATCTGACGATCTAATTGCTTTTCAACTTCAGCCTTATAATCTTTAAAAGTTGTTAGAGATTCAGATTTCTCCTTAATAAGATACAAGTACATGTAACGAGAATAATCGTCAATAAAAGTGATAAATGAAGTATGTCCTGTTATGCCAGCGATTTGGTAGGGACCACTAATGTCAGTGTGAATGAGTTCTAATAAATTAGAGCTCCTAGTGGCACCTTTCTTATTCGCTAATGTCATTTTACCTTTAAGACATTTGACACATGTTCCAAAGTCAGAGAAATCGAGAGGAGGTAAGACTTCATCCTTTACGAGACGATTTAATCGCTCTTTAGAAATGTGGCCTAAACGCTGATGCCACAACATGGATGAAGTCTCTAAGTCTCGTTTCTCTTCCATCTTTGTGAGTGATTCATTAATATTATATGACAACAAAGATTTGGAAAAGCCATCATCTAGTTCTAATCTATAGAGACCTCCATCCAGAACACCAGTACCATAAAGAACAGAATCATAATGGATAGAGAGTTGGCGATGACCATGGGAAACAATAAAACCGTCCATGTCTAACTTTGGTCCTGATACAAGGTTCCGAGTTACCTCAGGAACATATAAGGTATCATAAAGTTTAATACATAAACCAGTTTTCATAACTAATTGTAATGTTCCAATGGCCTTCACTTCTAATTCTCGATCATCCCCAACCTTAAGCGTTCTTTGGTTTCTTTCCAGCTTCCGGATTGAAAGGAATCCCTGAGTAGAATTGGTAACATGAACCATAGAACCAGAATCAAACCACCAAGAATTAGCAGGAACACTTAAATTATAGGACTCAAGTATCATAAAATAATCGTTACCTTTCTTAGCCAGCCACTCCTTAAAGTCAGGGCATTCCTTCTGCATATGTCCTGTCTTTTTACAGAACTTGCAGCGGATACTGCCTAAGGAGTTCTTAGAGCTGGAAGGTGCACTTGCATTAGTGTTAGGATTAGACTTATGGACTTTAGAAGCATCCTTCCTCTGATAATTGTGCTTCCTTTTCTTAGGATTGGAGGTAGTAAAGTTGGCAACATCAGTATGGCGATCCATCCTCATACGCTCCTCCTCCTGTACGCACATGGCGACCAGCTCACTCATCGTCCATTTTTCCTTCTGAGTGTTGTAGTTGATCTTGAATGCTTCAAAAGAAGAAGGAAGCGAAGTAATGATGAAATGAACAAGGAAACCATCACTGATTTCCATTTCCAGCCCCTTCAGCTTATTGGCCATGTCGTTCATCATCATGATGTGCTCGCGAATGCCGCTCCTCCCATCATACTTAGTTGTCACAAGCTTGAGAATAAGAGTACTAGCGTGCGCCTTAGACGTCCCTTTGAACTGAGCCTCCACATGTTCCAAGTAGGTCTTAGCATCTTCAGAATCAGGAATAGCTCCCCTGATTGCATTGCTTATGGATTGCTTCATAAACATGAGAGACATGCGGTTACACCTAGTCCACTTTTCATGAGTTAACTGCTCAGCAGCAGTACTTTGAGTGGTAAGGTCCGCTGGCTTTTTCTCTCTTAGAGCATAATCGAAATCAAGCAATCCGAGAGTAAGCATGAGAGCATCCTTCCATGCAGCAAAGTTATCACCAGTTAAAGGTGGAATCCCGCAGTTGGGTGCTGATAGTGGAAATAAGATGAGCAAGTTATGATACTAAGGAAGAAAACTAATGTGATCTATGGGCACATTAAACTAAGGCAGGCAAAATAATGACCATTTTACATAATGAAGCTGTGATAATGTCTATTACTAACATCAAAATAATAGACTTAACTAAAAAATTCTACTTAAACGAAAACAAAACAGCTTTGGCCAGAAGTGTAATCATTTAAGCATATGTGCAAAGTGGTTGTAACAAATCAGCTTTGGCCAGAAATTGAAACAATCACTTTAGTTATGCACTTGCTAAGTATGCCATCTATGAAAGAATTAAATCAGCTTTGGCCAGATATTAAAACATTCATGCTTATGATGCACACTTAGCATAGCTTTCGTAATACTTGAACGATAAGTAGATGTATCAAGTCAGCTTTGGCCAGAAATGATATATCAAAAACTCATTCAAGTTAAGCTATTTCTGGTTTTGTAAAACATTACATTATCTGATTCTGATTAATTAACTAAGTAAATTACAAAACCATTTATTTAATAGCAAACCACCCGTTAGCGCGGATCGAACTCCGCGGTGAGTTCGCTGGGGGTTGCGGGGAACAGCGTGCCCCCGCCCGGGGTTCGGGGCGGGGCCCCGAAAAAAAAATTTTTCGTTATGGTTGCGAGTCACATTTAAACAGCTTAAATAATGAGATTGCGAGTCGCAACCACGATCTCGACTAATGATGTTATGGTTGCGAGTCGCAACTACGGTCTCGACTAATCACGTTATGGTTGCGAGTCGCAACTACGGTTTCGACTAATCACGTTATGGTTGCGAGTCGCAACTACGGTTGCGAGTAGCAACCTCATGGTTGCGAGTAGCAACCTCATGGTTGCGAGTGATGACGTTATGGTTGCGAGTAGCAACCTCATGATTGCGACTAATGACGTTATGGTTGCGAGTAGCAACCTCGTGATTGCGACTAATGACGTTATGGTTGCGAGTAGCAACCTCATGGTTGCGAGTAGCAACCTCATGGTTGCGAGTAGCAACCTCATGGTTGCGAGTAGCAACCTCGTTAACAGCTGTAATTGTGATATCATAACCGAAAATTCGAAATCTAAGGGATTAAGAGATATCCTTTCCTGTTTAAGCTGATCTAATTTTGTTAACAGATTTCGAAATTATAATCTGCTTATCTTTTAACAGTTTTTGTAAAAATTTAGAGGACAAAATTAGATCAAAATCAGGAAAAACACTTAATAATCCAAATCATATTCCAAAACATAACAGAATATTCGAATTTTCACATGAACATGATGAACCCTAATCATAAAAAATAAAATTCTGGAACCCAAAACCTGAATTTTTAATAATTTTACTAAACAGATTTCGGCTAAAATTATAATCCAGTTAATTCGGTGAACAAACAATTTATCTTTTTCATCGAAAATCAGAGATCTCGAGTCGCAACATGATGAACTCGAAATCGGCTGTTATGTTTTTAAAGGTTTCAAAATTCCGTTTTCCAAGTTTCAATCCCAGAATTATGGATACGAAAACCAGAACTGACTAATCAACATATGCTCTGATACCACATGTTGGTTCAGTTCTGTTTGTGCATGAAGGAAAACAAATAAATCATACCTGTCACAGCAGATAGTGCAGAGGAGAATCCAGTGAGGGAGTTCGACATGCCTGTCATCTTGATTTGGTTCCTCCTTAGGATGCTAACTGATGATGGTGCTAAGAAACCGAAAAGGGATATCGGCTTTGGAGAGGAGGCCGAAACTAATGATGTTATGATCTAATGGGGTGTGAATTGTGAAACTGAGTAACCCTTAAACCTCCACATAACTCTCCTTATATAAGCACCCAGGAGGAAACCTAATTAGTTACTAAGGGTAATATGGTCCATCAACAATTACCAACTAATTAATAATAGGTTCTAATATATTTTGATCTCTATAATGTAAATGATTAAGATGGCTATAGATTAAATATTAAACATAATATATTTAATCTTACATACCCGAGGTCACCACAAGCTGCATCGACCTTACCCGTATCGGGACATAGTCCGCTTTTCTGCTGAGAGCGTCCGCCACCACATTTGCCTTTCCGGGGTGGTAGTGTATTTCGCAGTCAAAATCCTTCACCGTTTCTAACCATCATCTCTGGCGCATATTTAACTCATTCTGATCGAAGAAGTATTTTAGGCTCTGGTGATCGGTGAATATGGTGCACTTTACCCCATATAAATAGTGCCTCCATATTTTTAATGCAAATACCACCGCAGCCAATTCGAGATCATGCGTGGGATATTTCTTTTCATGTATTTTCAATTGTCTCGAGGCATAAGCTATAACTTTGCCCCGTTGCATCAGAACACATCCAAGACCCGATAATGAGGCAGCTGAGTAGACCACCATGTCCTCGACTCCGTCCGGTAACGTTAATACCGGAGCTTGAGTTAACTTCTCTTTTAACGTTTGAAACGCCCTTTCTTGTTCAACACCCCAAATGAACTTTTCCTCCTTCCGGGTTAACTTTGTTAGTGGCGATGCAATCTTGGAGAAATCTTGAATGAATCTCCTATAGTACCCCACAAGCCCTAAGATGCTTCTAATTTCTGAAGGGTTCTTTGGGGGATTCCATTTCGACATGGCCTCGATCTTTGACGGATCTACTAACACTCCATCGACACTTATGATGTGGCTGAGGAATTGCACCTCTCGTAACCAAAAGGCGCACTTAGAAAATTTCGCATACAACCTTTCTCGTCTAAGTGTCTCTAACACTTCTTGTAAATGGTGTGCATGCTCGGCTTCACTTTTCAAATACACCAAAATATCATCTATGAACACGATGACTGATATGTCTAGCATTGGCTTGCAAACCCGGTTCATGAGAACCATGAAAGCCGCGGGTGCATTTGTCAGCCCAAATGACATCACGAGGAACTCGTAATGTCCGTATCGCGTGCGAAAGCCGTCTTCGGCACATCTTCCGCCTTGACCTTTAGTTGGTGATACCCCGATCTAAGGTCAATCTTTGAAAACCAGTTCGCACCTTGTAATTGGTCGAACAGATCATCTATCCTCGGAAGCGGGTATTGGTTCTTTACCGTGAGTTTGTTTAACTCCCGGTAATCGATACACATACGCATGCTTCCGTCTTTCTTTTTCACGAACAGTACCGGTGCGTCCCAAGGAGACACACTCGCCCTTATGGATCCTTTGTCAAGCAGGTCTTGAATCTGGGACATCAGTTCTTGTAATTCCGACGGCGCGAGTCGGTATGGTGCTTTAGCTACGGGTTTTACGCCCGGAATCAATTTGATTCCGAACTCCACCTCCCGCTCAGGCGGCATTCCCGGTAAATCATCCGGAAATACATCTTCAAAGTCACGTACTACGGGTACATCTCCAATCTTCGGTAATTCTTTCTTGGGCTCATTCGCGTATATCATAAACGCTTTATATCCGTGCCTCATGAGCTTATGAGCTTTCATCATCGAGCATATTATAGGATTGCCTCCCTTTTCGCCATAGATTGTAACGTGTTTTCCGCTTGGAGATGTTAGCTTTATCTCCTTACGAAAACATACGACCTTCGCGTGGTGCTGAGATAGCCAATCCATCCCAACGACTATTTGAAATTCCCCCATTGACATTGGGATTAGGTCTATCAGGTACTCTTCATCGTCAATGCTTAATTTATAGCCTCGACAAATATCACAAACTATGAAACTTTTGTTGTCCCCTATTTCAACTTCTAAGGGCACAGATAATTTCGTCAATACAAATGAAGGATGTCGAATAAATCCATGCGAAATGAAGGATTTATTCGCACTCGTATCAAACAATACACGTGCAGGAATTGAGTTAATTGTGAATATACCTGAGACCACATCGGGTTCTGTCTTTGCTTCAGCCGCGGTAAGTTGGAAGGATCTAGCCTTTGCCTTTGGAGCTTCTGCTGGAGGTTCTTTAACGTCTCTCCTTCCAACTAAGTCTGGGCATTCAGACTTTTTGTGACCAGGCTGATAACGTTTGTAGCAAACCGAGACTTTACCCGGGTATAGAGACGACGTGTGCCCCATTTTACTACATATGGGGCACAGTTTGTCTTTGAACTGACATTCTCCCTTGTGCCCCTTTCCGCACACTTTACAACTTGGCGACCCGCCTTTAGTATCCACCTTCTTTCCTGATTCAGTAGTTCTAGCTTTCTTTGTAGGGCTTGGATTCACATCTTGTGCCCTTCGCTCGCCCCTCTCAACTTGTTTCTTCAACTCGATTTCCCGCTCCCGGGCGGTGTTGATAATCTCCGTGAGGGTTTAGTACTTTGGCGGAGTCATAAACTCCCGCTATTCGGCACTCAGCATGTTGTAATAGTAGTTGAAGGGGTAAGGTCCCAAAAACCCCATAAAAGGCGATGGGAACCATACCAAAACCTTACAGATCAAACCTTATACCTTGCGCGGCCGCGCACTGGTCTTACAAACAGAGATCTAAAGAACAGTCAAACTGTCAACACTTACGCGCCCAAAGGAACTCATAAACTTTTGCGCTTTCTCCCATAAATAAAGGATGAAAATCCTGAGATAAATACTTCCGCCTTTATATCCAGACTTGGATATTATTTACTCGGACTTGAGAATTATTTATCCACCTGTCTCCACACGATAAGGTGACACACCAGATTACAGCAGTAATCTTCTAGAAAGAATGCAATCGTGCACCACCAAGACGGTTACAACCGAATGGACACGTGTCACCATCTCATACGTCTCTGGAATCACAACGGAAGTATGCAAATGGAGAGTAATCTCCACTTGATCACTTTACACGTGGCAGACTCCCAGCCTTCGATCTAAGTCACAATCCGTGTGCTCTCACGTCAGATCAGAAAGCTTAATGGAAGGAAATGTAACCGCTTACGGGGTTAGCATCTTCCGTTAACTTTTCACTAACAGGTTTTCCCACCCAAATGACTCCCGGCTATAAATAAGAGATAAAACCCATGTACGAAACAAGTTACACACACTTACTAAATACGTCATCTTCTTCTTCTTCATTACCAATACTTATTCTCACACCGGAGTCGGGTCAAGGAGAGAACCCCCTTCCCCCCTTGACGAGGCTAATGGTGTTGTTTTTTGCAGAGTTATCGGAGAAGAAGGTCAATCGGATCTGAATCAGTCGAGTGGAAACTAACCTTTTATGCGGATTCAAACCCCCTAGATATTTTGGTTCCGACCAGTTATCTAGTGTTTCTTCATTGGCGCCCACCGATTCCTCTGTTTTTTCAGTTTTCATCTCGTTTCGATTCAGTTCCTTTTATCCTCCATTATGGCAGAAAATTCATCATCTCATCGACAAACCGGTCTTCGACCAAACGTCGGAAACAATGTTCAAATAGAAGGAATTCCAGATGATGCCTTGTATGACAACGAAGTTCAGTCTAACCGGGCAACTGACCCTCCAGGAGTGTTACCAGTAAACCCTGCTCAATCAATTTTGCCACTAGGAGAAACTCCAATATTCTGGTATGTTAGGTCTCAAGGGGCACTAAACGCAGTATACACACAGCTGTGTGCTCAGACTGTTCCTTTAACTCAGTCACGAAGACCAGGATCTCGAGCAAATGCTTCCC
Source organism: Helianthus annuus (assembly GCF_002127325.2). Taxonomy (NCBI): domain Eukaryota; kingdom Viridiplantae; phylum Streptophyta; class Magnoliopsida; order Asterales; family Asteraceae; genus Helianthus; species Helianthus annuus. The sequence goes on along the minus strand of NC_035448.2, from coordinate 14,927,270 downwards.
AACGAGAAAATTCAGCTTACGGGGGTACAGAAGTTTACGTCAGATCCACATCACAACATGAATACACTCAGACAGGAAGTCATCAGAGAGAAAATCATGGTAGATCACATCCTCACCAAAGACGATCGGTCCATGACAGGTTAGGTTCCCAACAAGACACCTACACTGACGAAACTGACCCAACATATCATTTAAGTGCAAATACCAGTGTGTTCAATCGATTACAGCCAAACTACAATAAAAGAAGGCCTCGAGCGGTTTATAACCCCGAGGCAGAACACAATTATGATTTGATTTACCGCCCTGCGGAAGCAGCGGAAAATTCAAAGTTCATCATGGAAATAGCTTTGGCTCCACTTGAGAAAGCCAAATTACCATCCAACGTGGGAAAATTTAATGGGCTGACAGACCCCGACGATCACCTAAGAGTATTTACCAGCGCAGGTCTGGTTGGGGGTTGGACCCTCCCACTATGGTGTCATCTGTTCGTTTAGACCTTGACCGGACCAGCGCGAATTTGGTTTGATAACTTACCAATCGGATAGATTGAATCCTGGAAGGATCTGCGTGAAAAGTTTTTGACACACTTTAGCCAGCAACGACGTTCCATTCGCGATACATCTAACGTCATGAACATTTGGCGCCGCGATGACGAGAGCCTGGAGGATTTCATCACCAGATACAATAAAGAAGTATTGGAGATTGGCGGAGTTCATGAGCAACTAATCCGCGCACAATTCAAATATGCGGTTAGATGTGACGACATGATTAAGGTCTTATCTGGAACCGAAGGCCTTCCCAAAAGTTGGGAGAAGATAATGGCGGCAGCCAAGGTTTACGCGCATAACAGGCCGAGGACTTAAGCTCAACCGGTGAAAGAAGGTCAAAGAAATCATGGCGTGAATCTGGAACAGGAAGTCGTTCGTCTGAAGATGCCCGCACGACAATCAACAAACTCACCGCGCAGAGGGAAAACAAACATGAAAACAGGGAGAGGCAATGGACTCCCCTAACAAAAACCCCTGCGGAGGTCTTAAGTACTGAAGACTATCAATTCAAACCTCCGATTCCAATGAAAAGCAAGCGTGGACAAGACCCGGCGCAATACTGCGAATATCACAAAGATAACGGGCATACCACTAACAACTGCATCTCTCTACACACAGAAATAGAAAAGGCCCTCAAGAGCGGCGAACTCACACATTTACTCCAAAATGTGCGCAAAGAGATTAAGCAGATAACCCGGGGTGAAGAAGGCCCAAGCAAACGGGCAAAAACCTAAGAAACGACTCTAAGTTTCCTACGGAAAGACATGGTTCATCAAGCAGAACGGGAATATTAGAGAGTAAGTTAAGTTCCACATAATTATTTTAAGCAAAACTTTGTAAAAGCCCCTGTGCTCTATCCGTAAATAAAATTACAAAGTTGTTATTATTTCTATGTTTACAAAGTGCATGCAATTTCTTTTAGTAAGTGCAAAAACATTAAGGTGAGTTCTAAAACAAGCTGGATGAGATTTTTTACTGAAATACCGGTACCGTACTGGTACCATACCGGTACCGTACCGATGCCGTACCGTACCGATCACAAACGGTACAGGTATCGGTAATAGATTTTTCGAAATTCGCAAAAACATTAAGGTGAGTTCTAAAACAAGCTGGATGAGATTTTTTACTGAAATACCGGTACCGTACTGGTACCATACCGGTACCGTACCGATGCCGTACCGTACCGATCACAAACGGTACAGGTATCGGTAATAGATTTTTCAAAATTCGGTATCGGTAAAAAAGGTACCGGTACCGGTATTTTTCGGTAAATACCGGTATTAATACCGGATTTCATAATCATCAGTAAAAAGCATGATATCCATTGAAGTAAGGTAATTTCTTAGGGGATGTTTGGTAGCCTCTTAATGACCATACAGATGCTACCTCTTAATGGTTTAAAACCTCTGAATGAATAAGAGGTAACCTCAAGTCTGAATGGTTAAGAGGTAACCTCTGAATGGTAAATCATCACATGTCACATTTTTCTACCTTATCATTGGTAAAATTCTTAACAGTTCCATTAAGAGGTAGCCTCTTAATGACCATTCAGAGGCTACCAAACAGCCCCTTAATTGTTTGGTTATAAATTATCAATATATATTTTCTTATTTTTAGATTTTTAATATCTTTGTGTTTGGTTGTGTAAGGAGACCACACTATTGTTGATGAAACACCTTTTGTCGAACTTGATGGTGACTCGGAATTGGGTAAAAGTCGAACCCATGGATGTTTAATATGTTTACCTTTTTTTTACATTCCTCTATATATTACTCTAGTTTAGTTAATAATGGATGGATGGGTTGCACATGATATTTTTTTAGGTAAAACAATGAATGACACCAAAGCGGTACCAATGTGGTAAAGTACCGAAATACCGGTACCGATTCCGGTACCGTACCGGTACCGAATCTATAAATACGGTACGGTAATCGGTATCCACATTTCCTCAATTTCGGTAACGGTATTTACGGTATCGGTACCGGTATGGTACCGGTATCGTACCGATCTCATCCCTACACATGAACGGTCAGTGATAACATCACAAACGGCCACAGGTTCAAACATAAGCTTTATACCAACTTCATTCGCCTTACTCAACAAAAGCAATCGTACTCACACAAGATATTGTAAACAGACAAATAAAAACATCATCCAATTTTTAGCGTATGAATATGCCCTAAACAAAGAAAAATAAAAAGAGCTTCAAACACGACAGTGTTTAAGTTACTTGCGCAGCAGCGCATTGGCAGAAATAAGGATTTACATCCCAAATATTACAAGAAAATTGTTCAAAACATTTTTCAACCTATGACAAATCTTCACCCTCATCCGGAAAGATTTCTCTTAGTTGCGCTACGTGATCATCAGATTGCAGCGCAACATTTATCAAATCCATAACCGGCAGTTGCAAATTGTTGAACTCTGTCTTCAAGGCAGCAAGTGCAGCACTAGTATCCACGCCAAAGGTTGCAGACTTACTATTATCCCACTCAACCTTTAAAGCGCTGTTCACATGATGGGAACATTCAGCATATCCTTGCGCATACCCATCTTTTCGCGCAGCAACCACCAAACGAGCAACGGTTTTATCTAATTCTTCAGAGTTCAACACAGATTCAGCAACCTGCAAAGAGAGAAAAAAGATGAATGAACAAAAAAGCGCGTTAACAAGTTTTACAACAAAAAGGAGAAAAGAAACTTACGCAAGCAATACCACGATCTATTAACCAAGCCATATCACTCTTCAAAGGTTCAAGCTTGCTTTCCGCCGTAACTCGTGCCATTTCTGAATTCTCCAACTTCTCTTTAGCTTCAGATAAACGGCGAGAGGTTTCAGTATTCTCAGAGTGCGTAAGCTCCAGATCTTTTCTAAGTTGTTCCTGATCAGCAACCAAAACAGTAAGTTCTTCTAACTCTTTATCTCTAAGGGCAAGAGTAGCTAAAGCTCGTACCTCTCGTTGTTCACTGCGCTCCCTATGAGAACGCGTCTCCGCTAGCGCAACTTCTACATCAGCTTTCTCCTTCTTCAACCTGTCTACTTCCGCATCTTGATTCTTCATCTTTTCAACCTCAGCTTTAAGGTTATTAATGATGTCACGAAGGTTTGACTTTTCAGCATTATCTTTTTCGCAAATTATTCTCCAGTTTTTGCGTTCCTCAGAAAGGAGAGCAGCTTCAGCTTCCGCCTTTCTTTTCCAACCAGCTACAGACCATTCTTCAGTCTTGCGCTCAGCTTCAAACTTGGCTTGATAAGCTTCCAATTAAGCCTTCAACTGAGCCAAGCGTTTTTCATCCTTGGCAAATTTCTTTTGAGACGCCATAAAGGATTCCTGGTCTTTATGCATACTATACCACTCACGCACTATGCGATAAGTAGAAGACACGTGAGAAGCAGTCTCTTCAAAATAAGATTGGTAGGTTTGTTCATAAGACTGGCCTTCTTGAAACTTGACTTCTCCAGGGGGAAGTATCCCCTGCATCCAGTCTTGGCACACGCGCCAATTCGAGAAGGTGTCACCCTTCTTTAAATTCCAAACAGGAGTGTGAGGATCAGAGGCATCTTTCTCCGCATAAGTCCGGTAGTAATAATCTCCTAGAGTTTCTTCCGGACGAATTGGAGACTGCTTACCAGCATCAGCAGATGAGCTTTGCTTTTCAACCGTCACCATCTCAACTTGCTCGGGCATAGCATCAGAAGGAGTAGGTGGCGAAATTGAAATTTTTTCAGCAAATGCTTGTTTCCCAGGGTCGTCAGCAACAGTTTCAGGGGTATGCGGCTTACCAGCATCATCCGCTACACCTGGATCAACAACCTTTTGAGCCTCTTTAGCAGTGTCAACAGGCTCCCTAGCCTCAACAACATTCTCCGCACCACCATCAACAACCCCTGTAGACTCTGACTGGTCAACCCCAGAAGCATGCGGAGGGGTGGATGGAAGCTCTTCATTTACCACAGATTGCAGTTCTGTGGGAATGGGAGAAACAGGAACTTCTGGGAAAGCAATAAAAGTATTAAAAGAAATTTTTCAACGCACATAAAAGGAACATGAAGGGCAACACTTACCAACAGATTCTGAAATAAAAGAGTCAAGATTCCCTTTTCTGGTAATTTTCTTCCTCTAAACTTTCTTAGGAGGTTGACCCTCCGCATCAGCATCAGCTTGTTTCCTTTTACCAGTTTTCCTGGGCACCAAGTGTTCGGGACTAGAGTCCAAATCGATAGGATCACTTGGATTAGATGGGGGAATATCAGCAGGATCCTTCGGTTCAGGTTTCAGCTCTCGTACAGTTACTGCAGGGGTAAGACCCTCCAAAGAATCAGAAACCACCACATAATCACACTTGGAGTCAGAGGAACGGCGCGTACCTTTCTTCTCTCCAACATTCTTTGTCTTCAAATTATGGGATTTTTCAGCACCACCATTCTTCGGCGCAGGAATAGAAGATACTGCACGTTTCTTCTTTTCAGGACCTATGCCCAGATTCAACAACTCACCTACAAAAGCGCACATAAAAATCTACCCACAAAAGCGCGAAAAGGAAAAATGAAAGCAGATATAACATACCAGCACCAGCAGTTGGTTGGACAGACAGATCCGCATCTCGCGGACGAGCAAAATTTCCTACAATACGATGGTACCAAAGTTCCTCGTCAGGTTTCTTCTTAATGGTACCCATCCTTCCGCCTTCCCTCTTGAAGGCAACAACATACAAGGAAACAACTGCAAGGGAGAAATATCAAAAAAAAAAAGGAAAGGAAAGAAGTGGAAGGAATGGGGAAAAACTCCAATCGTACCATGACCATCCTCGGTGTATACCAGTTTGTCATCATGATCCATCTTCCAATTCAAACTCATACCAGCCCCAACAAGAGCTCTATCTGGTAAAGCAATATTAGGCACATCCTTCAAATCTTGATACCAAGTTTCATCAACAGGGGTCTGAAGCGTCTCGATCGGAACGTCTTCCTTCCCCCTTAGAACCATCTTCACCGGAATTATTCCGGCCTTGATAAAAAAGAATTTTTGTTTCCAGTCGTGAAAAGATTTGGGGGGTTGATGTAGAATCTTCTTCGCAGAAGCCCTCTGAACAAACGAATAAAACCCTTGGGTACAATGCATCTGATGAAAAACCCTAAATCGGGAAACAGTTGGCTCAACATGCATCGTCCGACACACAAATTCGAAATGACGAACCCTAACCATACCGATTGGATGAAGTTGGGAAATGTGTAGGTTGTAAAATCCAAGGATTTCAAGAAAAAACTTAGTAACAGGCAAGCAAAAGTTACCCTCACAAAAGAAATCCCAAAAAAGTGTAATATACCCAGCCGGAGCATCCGGTGCAGTCTGTCCTCTTCAGGATACAGAGCACCCCAGCTTTCCGGAAATTTAAGATTCCGAATCAAACCATCAAAGGCCGTTCTGGACCACTTTAACGGTGGAAGAGCAGTTGACATTTCTTCAGCAAGATCCTCGTGGTGTTCTCCGGTCGACATAAGAAGAGGCACTGATAAGCTTTTTCTCAAAAGAACGAAAGAAGAGAAGTTTTCAACAAAATAATGATTACCCAAAAGGAGGAGTCACTCAATCGTTATATATACTCATCGCAATAAATGGAATAGGAACCGCCACAACAACTTTTTCGAAAAACACAGTTCTCCAGGCAGAACAGAGAACAGTAACTGACGCAAACGTGCCTACAAACGCGCGTGTAGGACACGTGTAGTAGAAATAACTGACAATGACAGACTGTCATTCAGGTTTACTGTACCAAGTCTTATCCAAAACCAAAAAATTTACAAAACCTTTACGAAAAATCAGAATGAGTCTTCCTCCAGAAGATATCCCCTCATTTTTCGTAACAAAAAGCATTTCCCTCTCAAAAGTCCAGTGCTCCACTTACTTGCATAAGTACAACACTAGACTGGGGGGACTTGAAGGGGTAAGGTCCCAAAAACCCCATAAAAGGCGATGGGAACCATACCAAAACCTTACAGATCAAACCTTATACCTTGCGCGGCCGCGCACTGGTCTTACAAATAGAGATCTAAAGAACAGTCAAACTGTCAACACTTACGCGCCCAAAGGAACTCATAAACCTTTGCGCTTTCTCCCATAAATAAAGGATGAAAATCCTGAGATAAATACTTCCGCCTTTATATCCAGACTTGGATATTATTTACTCGGACTTGAGAATTATTTATCCACCTGTCTCCACACGATAAGGTGACACACCAGATTACAGCAGTAATCTTCTAGAAAGAATGCAATCGTGCACCACCAAGACGGTTACAACCGAATGGACACGTGTCACCATCTAATACGTCTCTGGAATCACAACGGAAGTATGCAAATGGAGAGTAATCTCCACTTGATCACTTTACACGTGGCAGACTCCCAGCCTTCGATCTAAGTCATAATCCGTGTGCTCTCACGTCAGATCAGAAAGCTTAACGGAAGGAAATGTAACCGCTTACGGGGTTAGCATCTTCCGTTAACTTTTCACTAACAGGTTTTCCCGCCCAAATGACTCCCGGCTATAAATAAGAGATAAAACCCAGGTACAAAACAAGTTACACACACTTACTAAATACATCATCTTCTTCTTCATTACCAATACTTATTCTCACACCGGAGTCGGGTCAAGGAGAGAACCCCTTCTCCCCTTGACGAGGCTAACGGTGCTCTTTTTTGCAGAGTTATCGGAGAAGAAGGTCAATCGGATCTGAATCAGTCGAGTGGAAACTAACCTTTTATGCGGATTCAAATCCCCTAGATATTTCGGTTCCGACCATTTATCTAGTGTTTCTTCAGTAGTATATCTTTTGCTCTTCAGTGGTGACTAACTCGTCACAGAATCTCAGCTTATCCATGAAGATGCCCGTGATCTTGTCGATTGTTTCCCCCTTTTTTCTTAGCTGGATGAATTATTCCTTGATCCTGTTTATAACTGCTTTAGGACTATGGTGTTTAAGGAACGGCACCTTAAGTTCATCCCAAGTCATAATCCTCGCCGCTTCGGCTCCTATTTCCTACTTTTTATTGTCCCACCAATCCTTGGCTTGACCCCTCAATTGACCTGTTCCGTAAGCAACAAAGTCACCTACGTCACAATGGGTCCGTTCAAACACCCCTTCGACATCACTTAACCACCTTTGGCATATTATCGGGTCGACCTCCCCGTTGTAGATTGGCGGTTTACACGCCATGAGTTCTTTGTACGAACACCCTTTGCGTTCTCCCGATTTTTCTTTTATAAGGTTGACGCTATCTTCCAACCTTTTGACCCGTTCTTCAACTAATGATAACACCGTGCTTTGAATTTTGTCTATGAACCGGATAGACTACCTTCAATTGCCTTCCCCACTTCTTCGGCAATGATCTCTTTCATTTGTTCGGTGCTTGTCTGCACCAGATCATCATCATTTCTTTCCGACATCTTGAAACTGAAATGTTTACATTAAACGTTAAACATTTCATTTGTAACATAACTTTATTTGTTTCAGTTTAGCCAAGTTCCTAACTTGCTTTAACCGTTCACTTTTAGTGCACTTTCCGGGTTTGAGTGAATTAACACACTCGTCCCATGCACATCCATTCACATCTCGTTTCTTACACAAGGTATAATCTACTAAAATAATAAGTTAATTCTTACCGAACGATCGATCAAGCTTGAACCGAACACTTTGTTGACAACCTTAAGCTCTGATTACCAACTTGTAACACCCGACCATTTATTTCATTATTTTAATCATATGAAACGTGGAATTTATAAATTATATATTTAACTAATAAAAACTTAGTTAGTAGACTAAGTTATACTTCATCATAGTGTTTAACATAGTCAAATAACTAGTTTCAAACATAAATCATTTAGTAGTGTTTACAAGACTACATAATTGAACTAGATTCATTTAGTGCGGAAGCGTTCAAAAGTTTCGTGTTCGGTTCTTGGAGCATCAACTTGATCATCGTCCACATACTTGCAATACCTGAAAACTGGAGATTTTTAACCAAAATTAGAGTTAGAATTCTTAGAATTATTGCTTAATCGAAACTACGCTTAGAAACGGATTCGATTAACTATAATATGCAAGATTAAACAAACATGTCTGGGCTCTACCGTAACTTACAGTGTTGGTTTGTTAGAATAATGAAGTCCATAAGGGTGAACTAAACGGGTCACCAAGAGAAGGTATGGATCGAATAACGGTAGTAACTTACTTGTAGATTTTGAGCCCAAGCGACGGGTAGCGAAATATTAAACACGCAAACCGGTGATGGGAGCGTGGGCGATAAAAATGAGGAATCCAGGATTTGGGTTTTGAGTGAAATAATCAAAATCAATCAAAACATAAACGTCCAGAGACTATCGTAAGTTACGGTATCTACCGTAACTTACGGTAGAAATAAAAAGGTTACGGCAGTTCTTTACTGCCTTACGGCAGACCAAAGTTATCCAGCGACTACCGTAACTTACGGTAGATACCGTAAGTTACGGTAGTCTCTGGACATTTATGTTTTGATTGATTTTGATTATTTCACTCAAAACCCAAATCCTGGATTCCTCATTTTTATCGCCCACGCTCCCATCACCGGTTTGCGTGTTTAATATTTCGCTACCCGTCGCTCGGGCTTAAAATCTACAAGTAAGTTACTACCTTTATTCAATCCATACCTTCTCTTGGTGACCCGTTTAGTTCACCCTTATGGACTTCATTATTCTAACAAACCAACACTCTAAATCCTCATATTCTAATCTGTCATTTATTAACAATCACAAATGACCAATTTACCATATTACAAGGCATTAGCCACACATTACTTGATTATTCGACCCGTTTGGCTCATCTACGAATTCCTCCATTATGATGACTACCAACGAGACCTAACCAATTCTTGAACTCTTTTTCAGTATAACGAACATTATCGCTTTAAATCAACACAACTTTTATTCTGTAATCCAACTACACATATGCTAATTATCAATATTCACCCAATGTAACGAATCAAGTTACATACCTTTAGAGCACACCCTTCAAGCGCGTATCTCCCCCGGCGTGTCCGTTTGACGTTCCAGATTCTTTGCCTAAAGAGTTCAATTCACAACAAGTTTAGAACTCTTTCATAAACTTTAACGCATATTTCTCTAAAATGATCAAATCTGCGTTTTTGCTCAACTGTTAACATTTAATCCTCACTTAGGCGTTCCATCGAACACCTAACGGGTCAGATTTTTATATAAACAAAACCAAGTTCATGACTTGTAATTATCATCTAAACTAACTTCAATTAGTCAATTCCATACATGTCTTAACATCAATATTTCCAAAATTACTCCTAAATTCAGGTTGTGCTATAACAAGATCATAAAATTCTAGAGTTTATCAAGTTTTCTTCAAACTCCTTAATCACCTACAATGGTGATTTGAACTCTATAATTATCATGCAATCCTTTAATAAGATTTCACCTAGGGTTTATCCCTAGACACCATATCTCTTCTAATTACATTCATGCAAGATACAATCAAGCTAAATTTCGATTTTTCATCATTAACCTAGAATTTGAGATGAATCCAAATACTAGAATTTCACATACCTTGTGATCCTTTCAGTGAGGTGATCACTAATTCGTGTTTAGAATTCGATTTGGGGCTGAATTAAACCTTCAATTGATCAATTTTAGTGAGAGTTAGGGTTTGGTGGAGAACCCTTGTCGCCCCCTGCTTCTTGATCGACCAGACACACCCAAAGTGTGTGTTTGGTGTGTTTTAATTTTGTTTTATGAAATAAAGTTTCAAATTTAGCAACATAGGGCCCTCAACTTTCGTTTCTATTTTGTTCTAGCTCCTTAACTACTAACAAGTCATCATCTAACTAGGTTAGTGTCATTCCTAGTTAGTTTATGTTACTAATTTATTTGCAACTTAATTGAAATTTAAGAGTTTATATTTTCGGGATGTCACACCAAAGCTTGCAGAACTTTTAAGTAGTGCTAACCTTAACTATTCGGGTTGTCATAGTAAAATTGCATTTTACTCAAAACCTTAATTCAAAATCCAATTTCCTTACACTACTACACAAATGAGTATTACCAACGGTCAATCATGATGGGTGGTATCTGTTGGTTATCACTAATGCGTCTCCGACAGAAACTAGTAAAAACAAAAAAAAATGGAAAAAACATTAGGAAAACGGTGGTGATTTGTCACTGATTATGAATAGATCACCGACGAATACCATAACCTTGGAAAAAGTGACCATCACTGACGAATTAGTGACGGACATCCGATCTGGGTAAGTCCGGGTCTCTGAACTCTTTCCAATAGAAGATCTGTTGCTGATTTGAGGACGAGTTTGACATAGGTACCCTCATCATTGATTTGAGGATTAGATTCCTGCCCAAAATTTTAATCTTTTTTTCGATGCGGGTGCTTATACGAATGTACTTTCATCAGTAATCTTAAGCTAATTCGAGGATAATATTCCCGCCTATTTTTTCAGTCGATTTCTGGAAAGGGCCTATTTGCAAATTACAATCTATAAATAGCAATGGAAACCTACCATAAATGGCAACCTATTATCAACCATTTCCCAAACTGTAAATGATAGCAAAAAAATGAGTCTTGTTTTCGTTCAATACCTATAACTATAATTGATTTCCTTCATCCTAACCAAACGTCACCTTTGTTTATTTATGTCACACCCCAACTGATGGCAGAAACATCGGAGTGAGACAAAAACGAGATTGCAAGAGACTTCATAACGCTAATTGTGACAATATTTAATAATCAAGATTTCATTTCATACTAAAACAAGTACAATGTTTGGAGGCAAAGATACAATACTTGAATAAAGAAAATAAAATACAACAAGTACTAAAACTAAAACTGGGTTTCTAGTAAATCCTACTAGATTCCGTTCATCATCATCGTCAATTTCCTGCAATACGTATTAAAGTACATGTAAACACATAAAGTATTGGCGAGCATACAAGTTTGAGTACTAGCATAAGTATAAACGTTTAAACAAATCCACATGGCATAATCGTAAACTAAGACCAACATAACAATACTAGCATGCGCTTATAATTGTCAACCCAAAGATTCCCGCTAGCGTAATCTTGTCGTAGCAACGACAAGACCGTTTTGTTTAACTTAACATGACCTCAAGAATAAGGGCGGTGCGTTAATCCTATAGCGCTATACATGTTAAGGGAGGCTCGTACGAAGTTAATGACAAGTATAACACAATAAGTATCTAGCATGTATGAGTTATAGTATCACGTATCAAGCATGTAGATTGGATTGTTTGTTTGCAAGCATGTTTGAAAGTGTATGTGTGCGTTTTGAATAAGGAATAAGTATTGCACCCAAAAGTTAAGTAAAAGAAAAAGGGTCATGTACACTCACAGTTTTGCTAGCTTTCCGATTAAACCGAGAGTTTGACGAGCGTTGAGAGTTGGAACACTGAAGTTACCCTACATTGGAGAAACGAAGGTGTGTGAGTATTCGGATTTGTGAAAGATTCGGATTCGGAATTTAAGTATAAAAAGTATAAGTATGCGAAAATATATCTTGTCTAAACACTCGTTTTGACACTAAGTTTTTATGTGATTTCATGGATCCTAACTTGCCCAATAGAATCATAAATGTTGAATTTAGAACAAAGATAAAATAACTCAAGTTCATAACACCTAACCATAAACCGGTTAGTATCATGAATTCGGCTAAATATATATTTTATATTTTATATTATATAGTATAGATTATTTTATTTAGTGCATCATGTATAATCATAGAAATCATGTAAAAGTATAGATTATTTTATTTAGTCCATCATGTATAATCATAGAAATCATGTAAGTCAAGCATGGAGGTAGGATGATAAACATCCATTAGACCTCATTGTATGAATTCACCAAAGCACAAAGTTTATCAACATAGTTGATAAACCCGGTTGGTTATGAATAAGAATAACATAAACTAACTAATTTTGCCAAGTAGCCAAGTAAGATTCCATACACATCATGGTAAATGTTGGAGGTGCAGTGGGTTTGTCTTACTATGAGTCTTGGAAGCTACTTGGATGAACGTAAACAAAAATAACAAGTGAGGTAGTGGAACTAGTTTAGAAAGCCAAGACTCCCACGGTTCACACTTCTACCAAAACACAAGTTCATCCATATTAAAGATGGTGAATTTTGGATGGTTTCAACACTTAGAACATATATGAGCAGAATTTGAAAGAGCTTTAACCTTGTTTCTTGGTAGAAATCAACCACAACACAAACCCACAACTATGAACTTAGTTGGGAGCTTGGTGGGTATAAGATTTCACTAAGTTTTAGTCAAAATATACAAGAAATAAGTATACAAATCAAAGCAGAATTATAACTCTACTTTGGACCTCAAATATGGTGAGGTTTCACCTTAGTTTGCCATGGCAAACTTGTGGAAACCTTCCTAGAGGTCATCCAAGTAGTTTAGAAGAAGAAAACATGAAGAAATAAGAAGAGAAGTAAGTGAAAACTCACTTAGAATACTTGAGAGTATTCTGCCTTGTTTGAGAAAGTTGAGAGAATTTGAGAGCTTGAGAGAGAGTTATGTGAGTGGGAAGTGTTTAGGAGGTGGTAAAGGATTGTATTTATAGTTGGGATTAGGGTTTGGGTGTTAAATAAGGTGGTTGAGGGTTGAAAGGAGAGAAATGGAGCCAAAATTCGCGTGTTTTAAAATATTCTGCATGGCCGTGCGGATCGCGGATCGCAGGGTGGTGCACATCAGGTGCACGGTCATGCAGATCGCAGTATGCATGGCCATGCACCTCAGTTGCATTTGCATGGCCGTGCACCACTTGTAGAATTTACCAAACTTTCTAGAATTTGCAGTTTAACCCCAGAGTTTGATAATTCCATTATTTTATGCTAGAAACTCAAAATTAAACATGTTTTTAGGTATTCCAAGTGTATCAAAGTAGTGTATGAGTATAATTCACGTATAATTGATAATTTCAAGTTTCGGTTTTTGTGTATAAACATGTATTCGAGATTGTGCGTATAACACAAGTACGTAACATGTATAAGTATAAATATGAATTCCGTTATGATCAAAGTCTCAGATTACAAGACTGGAAAGGAAATACGAATTATGACATGATTATAAGTTTCCAAAAATAGAAATACGAAGACACTTTCTAAATAAGGAAAGTAAAAAAAATGCGAAGCTTTACAGTCTCCACTACTTTAGGAAATTTTGTCTCGAAATTTATTCAAGAGGAAGACTCAATGAACAAGTGTGGATACTTGGTCTTCATATCACTCTCGAGTTCCCAAGTGAATTCAGCGCCACGTTTTCCTTCCCATCGAATCTTGACAATGGGAATTCGACTGCGCCTTAGCTGCTTGGTTCCTCGGTCCATGATTTCGACCGGTTTCTCGATGAAATGTAGAGACTCGTTGATTTGGAGATCGTCGAGTGGAACTTGAAGTCCTTCTTCGTCTAAGCACTTCTTGAGATTTGAAACGTGAAACGTCGGATGAACGTTGTTGAGTTCTTGAGGTAGATCGAATCGATACGCTACCTTTCCAATCATTTCGAGAATCTTGAAAGGACCTACAAAGTGAGGAGCGAGCTTACCTTTCTTACCAAATCGAACTACTCCTTTCTAAGGGGATACCTTGAGAAGTACATGATCACCAACATTGAATTTCAAAGGTTTGCGTCTTCTATTAGCGTAACTCTTTTGTTGACTTCGAGCATAATCCAAAAAGTATTTAATATAGCTCATTTGGTTTATTCATTCTGATCTTTCTCTTCGGAATCAAGGTTTTGAATAGCAACACTTGCTTGGGATAGTTATGGTTGCCTCATAAAAGATATTTTGTAAATGGATACAGATACTATACGCATAAACATGCTACTTGGTGGTTAACACATAATAGTGAATTATGTGTGAGTGGGCTTCTTACAAGGAGTCAGAATATGACTATTATAGATTTCTCGATGAGGTCTTAAAGGTTGAATACTAAGGTGTTGGTTGTTGCGTTGCTGTGCTCTCCAAGTGTACATGGTTTGATAGTAGCCATAGGGTTAGGGTGGAACAAAACATGGTTTGGTCGAATTTAAATTCAAATCAAGGCTAAAAACTAACAACCAAATCTTTTTTAACATCACAAGCATAACAAGTGTATTATACGTTGTATCCTCTGATGGAAGATAATTTGAAACATAGGTTTGCAGTTGTCAATACTGTTAATGAAGTCGCTCCGATGATGATAATTTAGATAAAGAACAATTATCTGATATATACGATAGGGCGAGCCATTCAACATCTATAGAAGTGAATGAAGATATAGAACTTATTTGTCTTGTCATGACAGGTGATGTCATTGAAGTCGAACCTGATGACAACAAGAATGCTAGGGACGAGGGTAGAACTTAAAGTCACATATGATGATACGGAAAAGGAGAAAAGAAAGATGATCTGCTTTTGTATTAGCATTATTTTGACTATTAGTTGATTTGGGACTCAAACATTGACCGGATGCGTGATGCTTTTTAGCATTTGTAATATATATTGTAAATTTGTGTTTGTATCCATTTATGTTGTCATTTTTAAACATGGATGGAGTAGTACGTTACTCCAAAGTCGGGTAGAATGTGAGTAAGTTTCCCAAATGATATATACCTTGTTGAAGTACATAGATTAATTGTAATTTTATCATGAGTTGCAACCTAATCGTGTGCATAAGTTCGCATATCTAGATAGATTAGTTGACATTGTGAATGACACTAATTATTACATTGTTCTTAATAAAACTAAAATGGTTTAAAACACCGGATAATGGAAATATTCAATTTCTAGATAAACTTGAAGGTTGATGATACAATATACTTTCATAAAAAGTTATAAATCAATATACTTGAGTTATCATAATTCATAAAACAATATACTTGAGTTAGGAACTTTTTAAACAATAATCCCAAAAGTCGTGCAAAACCCTTGAATCCTAGTTTTCTAATTCTGTATTCACTTTTGCCAGACACTTAAAAACTAAAAGAAAAACATGTGACCCTCCACCGAGTGAGAACTCGGGGTAATTGTGAACCCCAAGTTTTTTTTTCTTTTTTAAGAATCCGGTCCACTAACAGATTACTGATTACAACAGGGGCATATTCAACCCACATATGTGTATTCCCAGGAATCCAATGTGTTTGGAAAAAACGGAAAAAAATAGTGAGAATTTTGTAGAATTTAGAAAAAATTAGTGAAAATTAAAGAGAATTTAAAAAAAGGAACCACTTAAAATAAAATTCTGAATCCGTCACTAGAGTACAAGGAATGAACACGGGATGAGTAATTTCAAAGTAACAAAAAGCGAATAGTTTAGGGTGTAAAAAGCCACTTGGGCTGTGGCCCAGTGGTAAGTAGTCAATGACTGCTTTGGTGAAATCCAGGTTCGAACCTGGTTAAGTGTATAAATATGGAGGAAATAATTTGCTGTTAAAAAAAAAGTTTAGGGTGTAAAAATCATTAAACTATAGGTCCGGCTCTACGTGTTTATAGATAGTTAATACGAGTGAACATGGTGGGGTCCATTTGCCCATGCATGCCAGCTTAAAAGCCATAACTCTTCCATAATATATATCGTGTCACTCACACACGGCACACACACATGAAGGAAGCTTACTTTCTATGCATGGAACCCTTGTTTGTCTTTCTGGACTGACACTTTCTACATGCAAAGAAGGCTGTAAAGTCAAACACAAAAGTCTTTTAACTGCATGTTTCCAATTAATACTTGCCCTAAAAGTCATACATCGCAAATGCGTAGCAACGTCCAATTAGGTGATTTTTCTCGTCACAAAGTTTTTCCCACAAAATGGGTGTTTGCCAGGGGCGGAACCGGAGGGGGTTAAGCAGTGGCGGAACCAGAACGATTTAGTTAGGGGTTATCATAAGCTTATATTCTATACTTGTTCAAATTAGGGGGTCCATCTCTAAGTTTGTTCTTCAAAAACTCAAAATTTATAAATAAAAATTCAAAAAGTTTCGGTGACCGGAGGGTCAACGGACCCTCCTGACCCCCCTCTGGTTCCGCCCCTGGGGTTAAGAGACCCTTCGATCTCCAGAATTTTATTGAATTTTTATTTATAAAGTTTGAGTTTTAAAAATAAAAACAATCATGAGAAGGACCCTCTAATTGTAACCTGTAAAGAAATTAAGCTTTTGATGACCCACATACCAAAACGTTCTGGTTCCATCACTGATGTTTGCTACGCATTTCTGCGTAGCAAACCTCCCAGTTTTCTATCAGTGTGAGAGGGTGTAAAATTTTTGAGTCATGTAGTAAAACAAAAAGCTCTAAATAACTTTGTTATAACAAAGAAACCAATTCAACGTGTGTCCCCACTTGCAATTTAATGCATTTAATTTTAAGATGCAATAAAAATAGTAAATATTATTAGTTTGATATTTTTAGAGCAACAACTTGAATGTTGAATGTTGAAACTTGAATCTGTCTTTCTTTTAAACAGTAGGGGGAACACATTGAGCATCCTGTGAGTTCAACTGCTTTATCTTTCAAAAAGGCGCAAATTTTATGCTTAATTTGACATTAGCAGTAGCGTGCTAGTTAAGGCAGTATTTGTCAAAACTACATCCCATATTGCATGATACATATTTATGAGTTGGTAGATCATTACTAGAAAACTGCTACTATTCCTACGTTAATTTCCGTCGGAAATCAGTGGGTAGCAGCTGTTACTCACGGATTTCCCACGAAAATGGGTTGTAGGAATTCTACTCGTGGGTAATTTTTTTCTAACACATTCCCTACAGATTTTCCTACACATACCAATTTGTGGCTTTTTTGTCACAAAACTAAGATCCTTTTTTGTTTGTCGGAATTTCATAGGAATTGTGTCAGCGTTTTCGATCGTAGGAAATGAATAGGAAATTTTGGTAGGAATGGTAATTTTATCGCTCAATATGGTAGCTGTGCACTCAACTACAATTGTAGCGGTTTTTTTTTTATGATTATGAAAAGTGAAAATAACTGATATTGGAACAGCAACCTGTCTCAAAACCGCTGATACAGGTCACCTTTGATCGGTTCACCAATTTGTCAATACAAGTCAATGTTGATCAAAATGCCTAGTTTTGTCAAAATTTATAATTCTCATGTTTTAAAGTTAGAATACCAATCAAATTCACTACAATATTGATCTTAGATCGTTCCCATCAGTGAATGATGGTACAAACTGAATTTCAATTGGAATGTGTAAAACATAAAAATCCTAAATTGTTTCAAATCACACAACTATCTTTGTTTTTCTTCCATAGGGCGCTAACGATGATGATGTGGCCAGAGACAATATACCACACCCCCTAGCCTAAGTGGTGGTGGCGTCTATCCTAGCCACAAATTTTTATTTTATTTTTTTTAAATATTGCCAAATATTATATAGAAAATGAATTTCATTAATTTAAATAAAAATACATAATTCAACACATACGAGTAAAAATAAAATTTAAAAGACATTCGTAATCATCATCTTCCTCCTCGTGGTGCGGTAGATCTTGGGCTGCAATATGAATAAGAATATCATTTATTAGTCGTTAATGTGTATCGTGGTCCATCAACTCCGTAAGCATTGCGTTGTCAGAAACGGATTCGACTACTGGATCCCTAATATGGACGGGTGAGAACGCATGCCCTCATCTTTTAAGATCCTATTGTTAAGTATCATGCACGTATACGTCTCGCTAATAATCTTGTTCACCGTCATAGCACGCATGGGTCTCCTGAGTATGCCCCATTTTCGTTTTAGGACATCAAAAACCCGTTCCACATATTTTCTTACACCTTCTTGCAGTTTCTTGAACTTCTTTTCATTCGGATCGCCTGGATACGGAAACGTTTTCATAAAAGTTGACTAAGTAGGGTAGATCCCGTTCGTTAAATAGTATCCGCGTTTATATGTATGTTCATTCAATTGAAATGGACACTTCGGTGCGGTTCCATTCCGTTCAGCAAGGAATATTGGAGACTGTTGGAGAACATTGATATCACTCAGTGGACCGGGCGGTCCACAATATGCATGCCAAAACCATAAATCTTGTGATGCGACCGCTTCGACCATGACCGTTGGGTATTCGTGATCACCTCTCATATATTGGCCTCGTAACGTCGTCGGACACATCCTCTACACAAAAAGTGTATAACCAATACCACCGACATCATCCCTGGAATGTGGTTTTTTTCGTCGTGGTTTTTGTATAAATTGGCGACGTAAGTGATTGTCGGCCTACGCATAAACTCATTGCCATATAATTGGTTAACGGCGTTGCAAAAAAAGTTAAAGGCATTCTCGCGAAGTCCTTTCGGACATCTGTAAATACTTGTCGTTTTCATTGGGAGTATTACCGGTCGCAAGTTGTGTGATTGCAGATATAACTTTTTGAATCGCCGTAAAACTTTTTTTCAACCGCCTGTCATATCCTTCTTGAAACCAAGGATATTGACTTTCAATATCACCAACAATTCTTATAAATAAACGTTTCGACATACGAAAACGGTATTTGAATGTTTCTTCATCATACTTTGGTTCATCAACAAAGTAATTGTTCATAAGATTAAGATTACCTTATATGTAATCACGTTTGACATTTTTTTGGAATGGCCGACGAATTTGCCGTGTCTTCCGCTTCGAGTTCCTCTAGCTTCTCCAAGAAAACAAACTAGGCTACTATCGGTTGAAAATCGTCTTCGAAATTGTTTGGCAGTAGGTAAATACCTAACTCTTTGTACGAATGATTAGCCATGAAAATGAATGTAAATATAATTATTTTTAAAGATAGAGAATGATATAAGATGGAAATGAAATGGGTATGAGATTTTTATTTAAAGATATTAAAAATCAATTTTCTTTTTAAAGTAATGGGGTCATATGACCGTTGAAAACGGTCAAAACATTCAAAGTAAGCGGGTTTCGTAGCTGGCCATTGCTACCCGCCCAGCCTACTAGTTGGGGTAGCGGTCGTGTGCTGGCTTGGGTTCATATCCGCGAGGCCTTACCTGTGAGATGCTCCGCCCTTTCTTATTATAGGCTTGTAGTCTCTTGGTGACCGATGGTGAAGGTTGCTATAGAATAATTGTCTTTTTGGACTGAAATACACTCTAATGTTTCTATAATAACATGCAATAATGATTGTTTTATGCTTGCATTAGTTTTAAAAGATAAAAACTATGGTTAGTCATCCCTATTACTTGTTTACCTATGTGTATGCGTTTACTATTTGTGTGGCCTTCGTGCGGTGGCCTTTGGACAAGTAATTGGACCTGATATGTGTACTAAGAGAGTATATGTGATACCAGGGCCGGCTATGATGGTGTGCAGTGAGGACTTCCGCACAAGGCCCGTGATTTCGAGAGGTGCGAGATTTAAAAAAAAAATCGATATATATATGTGTGTGTGTGTGTTATTTAGAAACAATTGTAAACACATACAAATTCCAATATAAGCCCATTATCAAATACTTTTTAATGGTTTATAATTTAGCCCACTACACATTAGATTTATTGTCCAATACTAATATGATTTTAATAAAAATTAGAACACACGGCGGCAATTTCATGGACTCCTGGAATCTAAAAGGACGAGACGAACAAACTCATCAGAGTAACGAACACTCGAACATCATCACTTCATCAGAACTTCGCTGAATCGTTGGGCCTGGGCTGCTGCGAATAGAAGATTCAGAGACGTGATCAAGAACAACATTGATCAGAGACGGAAACAAGAACATCGATAAGAAGAATCAGAATTCAAAAGGTCTGTTTGTCGGTTTAGTGTTAATTGTTAAACTATTTGTCTGTTAATTGTTGTTAACATGAGAACCATGTTGCCCATATCCGTGTACGGCTTATCATATTGAATTGACTATTGAGTATTGTCCTATATTGGTAGATCGCGGTAATCTGCAAATAACGATGTAAATTGTAGATCGCGGTAATCATAGTGAGGTATGTAAAGATATCATCTAATTCTGTTATCGTTGGGAGTCTTTTTTGGGGTTTTTGAATGCTAATGATACCACTGGGAAAAAGCTATTTGATGTTACTTGTGCGTAGTTAAAATCTCTTGGTCTTGAAATTGGTGACATGCGTGGCCAAGGGTATGACAATGGGGCAAACATGAAAGGGTCACGCCAAGGAGTCCAAACTAGATTTTTAAAAGAAAATGCTAGAGCATTTTACACTCTTTGTGGTAGCCATTCACTTAACCTTATATTATGTGATATGGCTAATAGTTGTGTTAAAGGAAAGAGCTTTTTTGGACACATCCAATGTATTTATACTATTTTTGGAAATTCTATTAATTGTTGGCAAATTTTGAAAGATAATGTGAAAGGTTGGAGTATTAAGATAGTGGGTTGGCGATGATAGCTATCGAGAACGAAGTCTTAGATAATATAAATTGTGAGTTGATACAGCAATTTGCTATGAAGAATGTAAAAAGGGCTGCACGAATCATTGGTTAGCTATTAACTTATTAATTATTACAGTATGTAACTCATTAGAATACAATGATTTTGTCATTATCATAATTGCATTGTTTGTCAAATACTACAATTTTTGTCATTTTCGTAATTAAATCGTTTATAGTTAAAGCATATGGGCACATTTTTCGAGCTCGAATAGGGTACGTGAATTCTCAGAGACGCCACTGTGTGATACATTCCGAAAGTAGTAGGGGTTGTTGCAGTGACCTAGTTGTTTGTGTGTTTAGGTAACTCAAAATGACATCAATCTTGAAAGATGATTATGAATGTATTTCTTGAAATGGTATCTTAGTACTCACCGGTTTAAACATTTAATTCAGGGGGTGTGATCGACCTCAACTAGCAAGGGTAGGGGTCATGCGTGACCAGTGACATTCGATCGGCTTTGGCGTCTGGCAAAAGACTTGGCATAAGATTTTTAATGAACATTTGAACTATGATTCCTTTAGACGTCTTTTTTTTGGTTTGGTTGTGTTTTGTATTGATAGTTCCGTTGTGTGTTTGCTTTTGAACAATGGTTTCTTATTTATTTCCAATAAAGTTATTCTTCCAGGTTTAGGATTTGACAATAGATCACATGAAGCATAAAAAAATATATGAAATGCACTAACATGTAAAAGATTAATAACGTGAAAATGATAAAAGCTTGGAAATATATGGACGGATGCAGTTGTTGATAAAATTGACTAACGAGTATATGTCACTAATTGGTGGTGGGCCAATGCAATAGTTCGACTTCGATAACATTAAGGGTCATTTGTATTGAAACATTTGCCATAATATTGTTGTGAAGAAATATCTCATACACGCCATAGATAACTTCGATTTTAGATTTAAAAGAAATGTCACATCTAAAAAAATGTTCCGTCTCATACACCACCAAGCCGAAAATGCATACTCATTACCACCACTCAGTAATGACAACACTTTTTCACTCATATTTTTGAAAGTTTGCCGGTTTATGCACCCACATGTTACAATTTTGTTCGCGTCCATTATCTCTCATAAATTCGCCGTAAATGGTTTTTAAATGTTTTTGTATCTAGCTAAAACGAACACCAATTGTGAAAGTGGTAGGTAAGAGTCTGAAGTGTAGGTCTTCGGCACGTTACTTTCGTAGAATTAGTTTCACATTTATTGGTATGAAACTTAAGCAGTCTATATTAAAGTAAAACTTTTACATTATTAGCTCAAAGTAGTACAAAGCATTTCATAAAGATCAATTATTTCTCTTTTATTAATGTGTTTATTGAATATTGATTGTCACTTCTCTTGGAAAATTTATTGATTGTCAGTTCTCTTGGAAATTTTTTCTAAATTTTATTTTGTTTCATAGTAGTTAACACGTGAAAATATAATTAAAAGTACTGTGGTCTAGTGACATTATGTGTTTTTTTTTTTTTTTTGTTTTTTTCATAGAGATTAGTAGTAACCCACTATAACACGTGAAAATCTCTCAGTATTGGTGATGATAACTAAAAGTACTAAAGCTGATGATCTAGTGATATCATGTGTTGGTTTTTTTTAAGTGTTATGGATTATAGATTTATAGGCACACAAACTGAACAATAAGTAGATTTTAAAAGTATATTTTATGAGGGTACGGGTTTGACGCTCAAAAAAATTTAAAAATAGATGTATTTGCATTAAGTCGTAATTACGATCCATTGTTTACAAATTAGTGCATTTATTTCTTAAATTATATTGCACTAGGTTAAAATCCCGTATATTATACAGGTTGCATAAACATAATTATATATAATAAATAATAAAAATATATATTTAAAAAAAACTCGTATATTGCACATGTTGAATAAAATATAATTTCATATGTTAATACAAACAGTCATCAAGATTTATCTTTTAAAAATGAATATTGATATATTATTTATGTATTATAACATTTTACTTTATTTTTTATTTTGCATAAATGTAATTTTATATAATAAATAATAAAAAATATATCTTTAAAAAAACTCATATATTGCACGTGTTTAATAAAATATAATGTCATATATGTTAACACATACAGTCGTCAAGATTTATCATTTAAAAATAAACTTTAATATACTATTTACTTATTATAACATTTTACTTCGTTTAAATAATTTATTCTTAACTAATTTTTTTTAAATTATTATTATTATTTAATATGATCATAATAAAAATAAACGTTTATATTATTTTTTTTTACAATTATTATTATTGTTATCATTATTATTTAATACCATCATAATAAGAACAAATGTTTATCCTTATCTATATATTTATTCTTATCTAATATTTTTGTTTAAACTTATTATTTTTATTTAATATGAGAGATAAATAGAAAAATAAGGTGAGAAATACCAGAAAGTTTTATCCTTATATAAAATTTTTGTTTAAAATTATTATTATTATTATTATTATTATTATTATTATTATTATTATTATTATTTAATATGAAAGATAAATTGGAAATAAGGTGAGAAAGCACCAGAAAGTGACATGTGTTCAAAAGGATTTTTATTTATTACTATAGGAAGATAAGAGAAAAAGATTGCAATTTGTTATCATCTTTTGATGATCAGTTGTAGAGTCGCAAATGAATCGAATGTTCCGTGAACACTTGTGAGCCGTCCTATGTGAAGTTCTTTTGTTTAATAAATGAACAAACACGAACAAGAAGCTTTGTTCGTTTAGTTTAACGAACAAACATGAAAAAAATTCGTGTTCTCGTAAACGTTTGGTAACGCGTTCATTAATGTTCGTTAGGGTTTTTGATCTTTATATTTTATTTAAAGGCTTTAAACTAATCTATATATATTTAAGATGTAAAGATGGTAATATTCTTTCTTAAGTTGTTTAGAGTTTTAGTGTCATACTGAAGAATGTATAATTTAGAAGTACGATTATAGTGTGTTTTAGTTAATTGTTGTAAGAGAAAAATTAACAAATAAAAAGTAAATACAAGAGAAGGATTAACCCGAAATTTCAAAGATAATATAAAATAATAAAATGACAGAAGACTATTTTTTTCACCAAGCTATAGATCATTCAAAGGAAACTCCAATTCTCATTCTTTTCCCCCTTTTTACAAGAGCTATACATTGTTCACTCCATAAAAAGGCGATTGAAAGTAGCATTATTACTCTTAATGCTACATAATATATAGTCACATTTAATTACTATGCTATATACTACTGGGTATATATTAATTTACATTTCCTTTCACCTAATACTAGAAAAATAAAACTCAACCCCAAAACATGGAGTAAACCCCTCAAAAAAAACCAAGTGAGAGAGCTTTGAAAAATAAACAAAGAAGTTAAAAGAAGTTACTTTCTTCTAAAGACAAATTCATAAGGTCTGCTTGAGTAGCAGCATCATCCAAAAGCCATTTTTCAAGAAAACTAAGAGGTGGCATTTGATCTGTCATGTTTGGTTTACTTTCATCTTGGAACACACTTGTTTCAGCTGAAAAGGACTGCGAAGCATCCGAATGGCTGTAATTGGAGCAATAGTTTTTCTGCTGATTGTTGTGATTTAGATTATTATTGGATCCAAATTGAAGGGTGTAACCTTCACTTAGAGGACTTTGAAATTGCTGGTTGATCAATGAACTCTGAGTCTGAGTTGTTTGACATGTTTCAAAACTTTCTGAGCTCATTTGTGAACATTTCTTGGAACTACTCATCCAGTTTGGGAGCAACCGCGCAATGTTATCAGCGCTAGAAGCGTAAGTAGCGGTACTTGGAGATGTGGGTAAATCAGGAAGATTGATAGATTTGTTGTCAATAGATAAGGCTTCACAAAGGGCTTGTTTGGCCATATGGATATCGGTTTGGAGCCTTCTTTCCCATTGACCTTTAGTCATGGTGGTTTCAGATGATGGCGATGAGTGACGCCCTTTTGAATCGCTATGTCGTCGATGATGATGGTTTTCTTCATCTGAATTGCCTTGGAGCTTGTCCAGCTTTTTCTTGAGATGGGTGTTCCAGTAATTCTTGATATCGTTATCTGTTCTTTGTGGAAGATACGAAGCTATTGCTGCCCATCTGCCATAAAAGTTAAAGATGAACAAAATCAGTCATTTGGGATCTAAAAGTTTGAAACTTTGATTTCATGGGAGAAAATTTGCACGAGGCTCCCACATGGGTGGGATCCGGGGTGTACTATTGTACACGTTTTTATCCCGGCCTCTACAGTGGCGGATCTAGAAATTTTTCTCACCAGGTTCCTTTTGATAGATTTTCACTCATTCTCACTATTTTTTTTTAAATCATACAAAATTTCCACATTTTTTTTTTCATTTTTTTTCCAAACTAAGGGGTTCCCAGGAACCCCCGAAACACCCTAGATCCGCCACTGGACCTCCATGTTATATGACAGCACCCTTACCGTTACTCTAAGTTTTTCCGGAAAGTGTGATTTCATGAAAGAAATGTAAAACCCTACCTGTTGCCAAGAAGGGCTTGAAGATGGATGATCATTTTTTCTTCTTGCTCAGTGAAGTTACCGCGTTTTATACCGGGCCGAAGATAATTAGTCCAACGCAGTCTGCAACTCTTGCTGCATCTTAGCAAACCTAAATTCACAACACAATGGTAATTAACATCAGCTTAACAATCAATGAAGATGATAAATAAGATACAAAAGGCTAAAAATTCAGGTAAAAACAAAGTTGCAGGGTACAATAAATACCCTAATTAAATGATCTAACCAACCCACCTCCAAATAAAAGATTAAAAAAAATCACTAAACTAGAATTAGCCAAAAGGAAATGAATCAAAACAAATAAACTGAAAGATGTAGAGATAATATTATTAGGAAATAAGTATACCAGTATTAGTAGGAGCAGATCTCCAATTGCCAGGACCATTTTTTTGGATATAAGAGACTAAGATTATGTCTTCTTCTGGTGTCCATGGCCCTTTCTTCACACCTATCTTATCACAGCAAGGTGGTCTTCCCATTGTAATAGTTGGTTCAAAGATCAATCTTGTTTTCCAATTTTCACACTCACTGTGTTAGTGTGTGTTTTAGTTTCTTATAATTCAACCTTAGAGAAAAATGGCAAGCCAGTAATCTTTGGTATAGCTTGTACACTAGTTTCCTATGATTCAACTTAAGAGAAAAATGGCTAGACAATAATCTTTGGGTCTAGCTTGGACACTATATATAGATATGAAGAGAGAGATAAGAGAGAGAGTAGAAGATGAAGAAGAGGTCGTGATGATTTGACACGCTGACAAAGAAATGAGTGGAGAAAAGGCAAAAGAAGACAGCAAGAAGCATTTACTCCGGTTTGCAAAAAAAAAAAAAAAAAAGTCAGCTGTTGCTTCATGCAGATTGAGAGAGAGAGAGAGAGAGAGATAAAGACCGAATAAAAAGATACAAGTATACAACTCATATAGGAATTTGAACTCTCATCACATAGACTATGAGGAACGTATGTGTCTTTAAAGTGGAGATTATGACTTAACTAAACGCTGCTAAACGCGCCCTTAGACGCCCTTAGCTGCCACATCATCTGTCATATAATATTCTTACCAATCCTTAAAAACCTTAATTTCATCTCCAACCCTACAAATATCCTTACCCTTCTTAATTTCCACCTCATCACCTATCTATTATACACAATATATAAATAAAACATTTCTTTTATTACTTTGGGCCCACCTCACCGCATGAACCGAGGTAAACCATGCCCTTGTGCAAGGGCATCTAACCTAAGGACATGTTAGGATAGATGCACTCCAATAGTAAGGATCTTCAAGGGCTTGTAAGGGTTGGAGATAGTCTAAGGAATTAAATTAATTTAATAACATGTGTCCATATAGTAAGGTTATAAATAGTTGCAGGGACAGATCTTAGTGGAGCCGTGGCAGGGCCACGCCCCTGGCAAGTATTTCGGCCGTAGTGCTAATTTTTCGCATTTCGATCGAAATTTTGTATATATACTATGTTCGGCCCTGACAAGTTTTTCGGCCGTAGTGTTAATTTTAGTGTACGTGTCTTTCGGCCCTGGCAGGTTCAACGGGCAAGATCTGCCACTAAAACTATGTTTATGTTCATTATAAGTTTTCTCACACTTAGTATATATGTTTAAATCTTTTTAACTATTAAAAAGATGTTGGATTATTGGATTTAAATAACTCAAACTTTTCATCTTTTGACCGATATTGTATCACGTCACTTTCAACTTTCAACTATTTTCCTCTGGCCCTCCAAATTAATTGAATAATAACCCAGTTAGCTGAGTCAGATGCTATCTCACTAAACAAGTGTCACATCAGATGTCACGTCATAAAAATGTCACGCCATATGCCACGTCATTAAAAAAGTGTCACGTCAGCAAAAAACCAATTGAGTTAGGGTTTAGTTAGTTTGAGAATGTCGTAGGAATATCTGTTGAAAGTTCTGAGTGACATGGTCCAAATAATAAAAGTTCAAGTTATTTAAATTCAATAACCCAAAAATGCTTAACAATTCAGTTAGACATGTCATACCACTTTAGCATCGACGGGTATTCCAATAAAAACACCATATATAATCATACGTTTTGAGTTTTGACCCTACAACTCACATATCATTCTAAGACTAGCTTCAACAGGGGAGGGGGTTGACAAATGTTCTTAGTTACCAATGGTCATACTTCTCTTATCGTACTTGC
Source organism: Helianthus annuus (assembly GCF_002127325.2). Lineage (NCBI taxonomy): Eukaryota > Viridiplantae > Streptophyta > Magnoliopsida > Asterales > Asteraceae > Helianthus > Helianthus annuus. Next base: position 14,899,497 of record NC_035448.2, on the reverse strand, counting down.
CATTGATTATAACTGCAACAACTCGATCGTACTTGTCATTGATCGAATTTGCCACTAGTTATAGTCCCTACTAATGATTAGTTGTAACTTACTTTCCACCTTATATATGGTCGTTAATATGCAACTTTTCATTAGCCATTCAAAATACACAATTTCTATGTTGACTAAGTGGCGCAACCGTAGCTAGAGGTTGTGCCCATTGCACCCTTCTAAAGGATATCTTTGGAACCCCTAGCGAACCATTAGGTGTGTTCTAAGGTATCAAAAACAATAGTAGTTTTATACAAGTGTGTATTTCATACATCCTTACTTATAACAATGTTTATTTTCATTTCTTTTTAAGTTAATCCCAATTAACCAAAATGCATTGATGACACTAAATCCCCAACTTCTAAATAACCAAAACAAACCAACAAATAATATGGTGATTTCTTATCTAGATTTCCCCTTTTAAAATATTCTATTTGTATAATCAGATTTATTCTTTTAAGCAACCAAGTCAAATGATTTAGTCTAATAACATTTACGAATGAAGATGGTAACAAATCGAACCCTAGAATAAAGTCATTGATGACGATGATGACAAAATCGACTGAATGAAGGATAATGATGATAAAAAATCGATGAAATCCTTTCCTCCATTAGCAACTACCAAATTGTTTTTTTTCTCAAAAGGTGAACTTCATTAAAAACCAACCAAGGCGAACTTCTCCAAGATAGAGAAGAACCGCCAAAAAAAAAGAGAATAAATTACATCACGGAAAAAATAAAATTACACCAATTTCGCCAATCGACCGATCCCTCTTTATGTCTACTCCTATACCAAAGAAATCCCAAGGGTTTGACGTCCGCAACAATTTGGGCCACGTTCGTATCTTTCCTATTAAAGACTTTATCTTTCCTAGTCTTCCACATAGTCCAACACGCCACAATAATTACTCCATATATCCTCTCCTTCTTAGCATTCGACTTGGCCAAATATGAGACCAACTTAATCACATCCAAAAGCGAAAAAACAAAAAATATGAGACTAACTACCAAATTGTTTGTCTCACACACCCGAATGAATACTTTAGCATATACTGAGTGGCTAGCCCTAGCATTCTAGAAAGTTTAATAGAAGACTTAGATTAGATTTTTTTTTTTTTTTTTTAAAGTAAACTTCATTAAAAAAACACCAAAACGACACCCTCAAATCGAGGGGCCAAAAAACCACCCAAACCTACTAAAAAACAAATTTACACCATTCTATCCACTCTACGTTTTTACATTTGCCTCTATTTTTAAACCATAAAAACCCTAATGCTTTCACGTCGTTGATAATGTCCCCAATGCGAGCCTCCTTTCCTTCGAACCTCTTTTTATTCCTCGCTTTCCAAATACACCAAACCACAATCCTGATAATGCCTTTAAACACTTCCTTCTTTATCCCAAACAGGCCAACAAAATTATGGGCCTCCATAATGTCTTTGAAGCTAAAAAAATATAGATTTTGAATACTACACCACCTGCTTATAAAACCCCAAACAACTGAAGCCACATAACACGAACAAAAAATATGGTCCACCGAGTCATCCCCTTCATTACAAAGGCCACACCTATCGTCTTGCACCTGGATATTTCTGCGGTGAAGGGCCTCCACAGTCGCAATTTTGTTAAGCGCCGATCTCCACATGAAAATGTTTAGCTTCTCTGGGATCCACTTACATTCTTCTAAAGGGACCAAAGAAAGCGAATTATGCTGACCTTGACTGTTTAATAACCTTTTAACGGCTCCGACACTGAACTGGTTGTCCTCGGCACCAATCCATTCCCACCTATCCGGACCGTCCCCCAAGCTGACCCGTGACAGATTGCTGTACAGTTCTGCCAACTCATCGACTTCGACCCCAGCTGAAATATTTCTTCTCCAATCCCAGACAAACTCGTGGCCAAACACGCTGCTTCCCAACGGAGCTTTAACCCGATCCGACACCTTGCAATTCTTGCATTTCTCCAGCTTAAATAACTCCGGCATCTTGAATTTGAGTGGTTCATTACCCAGCCACGGGTCCAACCAAAACGCCGTGGAGTCACCATTTCCAACCTTGCTTTTGAAAAAATTCCTTAAAGGAATCTCGTCCACCTTTTGTTTGAAGAGAACCCGCGAAATGTTACACCAAACCCCCCCCCCCATGGACGTTCTAGTAGGAATAAAATCCCAATTAAGTCTCGTACTATGAATTGCCTCAATAACTTTAACCCAGAGTTTGTTGTTTTCCGTCTTCAGTCTCCACCCCCACTTAGCGAGTAACGCCACGTTAATATTTTTGAGCTTACACAATCCAAGCCCTCCCTTTTTTTAGGCATCGTAACCACTTCCCAAGCCACCCAATGCAACTTCTTGGATTCCTCATTTCCTCCCCATAAAAATCTCTTAATTTTTGTCTCCAAGTCCGAAATTACTTTACTGGGAGCTTTATATATCGAGAAATAATAGCTCGGGAGACTCTCTAGCACGGACTTGATCAACGTGACTCTCCCACCAATAGAAAGAAGCGCAGCCTTCCAGCTAGCCAATCGAGCATCAAAGATCTTGTACACCGCATCCCAGTTAACAACCCGATTCATATTCGCTCCGACTTTAAGCCCTAAATAGCTGAAAGGGAACGACCCCGAGTTGCATCCGACAAAAGAAGCCATGTCCACCAATTCCTCCGAACTAACCCCCATACCAAACAAACTTGATTTGTCTAAATTGATTTTCAGCCCCGAACACAAGTGGAAAATCCTAAGGGTACGAACCACGTTCGCGATATTATCTTTCGACCATTCCCCGATGATAATCGCGTCATCGGCATAAAACAAGTGCGATATAGACGGACCATTGTTGGGCAGCATCAGCCCCTTAATCGAACCATCAATCTTGGCCCTTTCAAGCATTCCAGAGAGCACATCCATAACCAAAATAAAAATAGAGTAAAAATAGATCAAACCTTAGAAAAATGGCCCTATTTTTTTATATTTGGAAAATCACAAAATTTAACCATTGAAATACTCTTGACCAAGAATTTTGTCGTCGATGACACATGACCAAAATGTCAAGTCTTACATGATGTCGGCACAGAACTATGATAATCTTGTGCCATTTTTTCTTTAAAAATGTATCATGCGCCACGTTAGCGCATGATTTGGTGATTTCTTTCATCATTTAATAAAAAATAAATAAAATTTTATTTAAAAACAGCTAAAACTTAAGAATTATTAAAGCTTAATTAGTTTAAAAATCATTAAAACTTACTTCTTAAAAGTATTTAAAACTTAAATAAGTATAACTTAGTTTTTCAAAAACATAAAGTTATTAATCAATACTTAAAAGTACGTTCGACTTTTAATAAGTTAGCCTTTTTCAACCTTTAAAAACTTAAAGTTACTAATACTTATTGTGATTAAAAATTGTTAAAATTTGATACTACCAAAACTTAATTTTAAAACTTAGCCTTTCTCAACCCTTTAAATACTTAAAGTTATTAATACTTATTGTTATTAAAAATTGTTAAAACTTGATACTACCAAAACTTAATTTTTAAAATATTTAGAAACTTAAATAATTGAAAACATTTTTTTCAATTGTAAAAAAACTTAATAAATATTAAAACTTCAATATTGTAAATATTAAAAACGTACAATTTAAAAATATATAAAGATTAAAGGTACAAAAAATTATTTTTACAAATATTTAAAAATTGAGATTTTTAAAAATACTTAAACAACTAAAAATAGCCACTTGAGGTAAAAAAAAAAATGCCACATGGACGCAAGTATATGTTGCTTTGTTGGTCATTTTGGTGATATCGAGCTTTGTTGGTCATTTTGGTGGCTTTGTTTTATGTTGCTGCTGTTCCAAAAAGAAATTGTAGTTGTGCCCATAATTTACAAACTTCCAAAAAGAAAATGTGTCAACATTCTAGAAATGGATGAAGAACCAAAAGAAAATAAGGATTCACGGTGCGGAGATCAGCCTTGAACCGTCCTTCACCGGCGCCGGCCCCTCTCTATTTCGCCCCCTCCCCCCAGTTGTGGCGTCCTCGGTGTCTTCCTGCGGACATTTCTGACGGACCTCTCCTCTATACACACCTATACATACAACTTATATATATATATATATAGGGTTGGGCTATATAGAAAACCCTAAATATTTAGGAAACCCGGGAAACTCAAAGCTCCCGACTTTTTTTTTTTTTGAAAAAAATAACACATGTAATATACATGTTTTTAAGAGTTTTGGGCCAAAAAAATCAAAAAAGCGCCGAAGGGTTTTTTTTAAAAAAAAAAAAAACAAATTTCAGCAACTTTCAGCATTTTTTGTCTAACACATGTTAGTCAACGAAGTTTTTGGAACTTATTTATTTTTTTTAAAAAAAAAGTACTTAGCGATTTTTTGTTTTTTTTTTTTTTTTTGCCCAAAACTCTTAAAAACATGTATATTACATATGTTATTTTTTTCAAAAAAAAAAAGTCGGGAGCTTTGAGTTTCCAGAGTTTCCTAAGAATTTAAGGGTTTTCTATCTAGCATTCCCCTATATATATATATATATATACATATATATATATATATATATATATATATAGGGTGAGGTTCATGCGAGAACCACCTTTATTGCGAGAACCGCGAGAACCAATGTGAACGGATGGCAATTTTGTAAATAATACAAAAAAAATTAGAAACCCGCGCTCCCCGGACGTCAGCGTTGAATTAAATTATGATCTATATCACAGTTTCAGTTCCAAACAACTATCACAACTCTCCCAATTCAGTCGTCCGATACTCAATCGCCGATACTCAATACTCAATCGCCGATACTCGCTGACGCTCCCAATTCCAGCAGTTTATCAGCAATTTCGCCATACGATAATCGTCGCTGTTCAATCGCCGTCCGCACATTAATCGCCGGCTCGAAATTAGGGCAAAAAACGGCCATATCGAATCGAATCGATTTAGGGCAAATACCGAATCGAGTTAGGGCAAAAAACGGTCATACTCGGCATATTCGGCGAGGTTTATATATTACGAAGAGCATACGTCGTCGTTGCATTGATTTACGCACTTGAAAGTTCATACACAGCCGATGTAAGTTCATACTGATGTAAGTTCATACTATGTTGTGTTTGTTCATGTATGTGATTGTTCATGTAGATTACAGAGTTGTGCTTGTTCATGTAGATTACATCTGATTATGTGCTTGTTCATATAGATTACAGTCGATGTAGGTCAATACCGATACGATTATGTGTTTTTGATTGACTTGGAATGCACATGTGCATACGATTAAGTGTTTGTGATTGATTTGGAATGCACATGTGCGTTTGTTTTGGAATGCACATGTGCATAATATTGTTCTATGTGCATAATATTGTTAATGTAAATATGATCGCGTGTTTGTGTTTGATTTGGAATGCACATGTGCATAACACTATTCATGTAAATACGTTTACGTGTTTATGTTGATTACGTGTTTGTGTTTGTTTTGGAATGCACATGTGCATAATATTGGTATATAAATACGATTATGTGTTTGTGTTTGTTTTGGAATGCACATGTGCATAATATTGTTGTATGTATGCACATGTGCATAGTTATATTACATCCGCTCTTTACTGTCTGTATGCACATGTGCATAGTTATATTACATTCGCTTACTGTCTGTCTGAGGTACTGGCTACTGGGTTTATTGTCTGTGCTTTTTTCAACATGTCAATTGTATATCAGCAATGGAAAAAAATCGGAAAAAAAATTGAAGAAAGTCACGTTTGTATTAAAACCAAGAGATGAAGGATCGTCAAAGATGCCCGACGCGGATGCGGACACATAAGCGTCAAAGATGCCCGACACGGATGCGGACACATACACAACAGTGGCAATGAAAGGTAATATGAATAATAAACAAAAAGGTTATATCATGTTGATTATTTATAATAATTGTTTTGATTCGGATATGTTTTTATGCACATGTGCATTAGCATGTAAGAACGTATCATAAACGTTTGCATATTGTTGATTTGTTTGCACATGTGCATATAAACGTTCTGATTTCGGTATGTTATTGAATTTGTGTTTATTAGTTAGGGTTAATGACGCAATATGCATTTATGCACATGTGCATTATCAGTTTTTTTTTCAAATGTTATAACTCGCGCAAACGCATTAATTTTTTGAATTCAGGTATTTTAAAGGTAGAAAAGAACGCACAAAAGGACAAAAGCATACATAAACGAGATGATGCAACTAAATGTATTGTTGTAGAAAGAAGGACAAGCAAACGGAAACACGAAGAAACAACCAAAGGTTTGGACGTAACATCTAAGACAAAGAACAAAAGGATTGTAAAATCGTGAAAACAAGTAAAAGACACCAAAGAGGCGCTGGAAACAAGAAAATGTTACTATTAGAGGCAAACATGTACAAGGAAACAAGTAAAGGATTGAAAAACTTGAGGATGAAGATAGCAACAAAACTGTTACTATTAGAGGCAAACATGTACAAGGAAACTGTTATGTAACTTGCAAAAGAGACAACACCTGGTTTGAGAGATGAAAAAATGCGGAAAATGTTAGACAAAGAGGCGATGAAACAAGACAAATGTTGGAACATGCTTGACAAATGGAAGAACGAGGACAAAGTTTGAGGGTATGAGTTAACACAGCAGGTTATTAACTGTAGGAACATATAGTATTTCTGTTTTGTTGGTGATTTATGTTAATGAAACTAGTACTTTGTTTTTTGTTTTGTTTGTTTTAACACGTTAGATGGTACTTTGTTATGATGTCGTTTATAGTTTTGGTTAAATGTGGTTGACAACAGCTGGTATAATAGTTGATATAGTAATCAGTTGGTATTTTAGCTGATATAGTAATCGATGTTTGGAGTTCGTATTGGTAGTTGTTCTTTATGCACATGTGCATTAAAATGGTTAAACTAACAAGATGGTTGGTAATGAATGTTAGTAATGATTAAATGCGTGTTAGTAATATATAATGTGTTATAGATGTACACGATTGTTAAAATATGTTATATTATGTTGGTTAATAAATTAAATGATGGGTATGCACATGTGCATAAAGTTATATAACGTACTGTGTAGTATGTAATGTATTACAAATGGGTATAGTTATATGTAAGGTACAACAAATGGTTTTATATTAATATTAGTAACAAGTATAATAATAAACAATGGTATGTCAGTAAACAAGTGGATTCAACTGTTAGATACAACTGGTAGATACATATGCACATGTGCATATTGTAAGTTAGGCATTAATATTAATATTGTAAGTTAAATGGGTAGTAATAAAATTACATTATGTTAAGTGGGTAATAATAAAATCAAAAATAATTACATGTAATACATAATTTATAACAAATTAGGATGATGGCAATGATGAATATATTAAAAAACGCATAAATAGTCCATTAAGAAACATAATCAAAACAAAAATTGATAGTCATAAGTAGTTAAGTTCGATAATCATAAGTTGTAATAGATAATAAATCAATCAAGAATCACGAGTTTGGGTTGGTTGATTTACGACATCTGGTCGAACGCCTAAGAGTTTGCTCAGGTTCTTGCACATATGTAGGGACTTCAAGGGTATTATCAGGGTTATCGTCAGAATAAGAAGAATTCTCATCAGAATACTCATCGGTGTCATCAAGATCAACATCATCAGAACCGGATTCAGACGGAGCAGGTAGTCCAACAGCAATAGCAACAACACGTTTAGCTGCTCGTGCAGCAAGTTTGGCAGCCTTGATTTTTTCGTAGTTGTGTGCATCATGTATTTTAGAGTTATGTATATGCATATGCATATCAAGAGCGATGTAATATGTATATGAGAGTATGTATATGAGAGCGATGTGTATGCATATCTACACGTGATCGATGTATATGCTTATCAAATCGTTGTGTTGTGTTTTACGTTGTTAAACAAAATATGTTTGGATGAACATGAGCATTATTAAATAAGTGTATGCACATGTGCATTTTTTTCATATCAGTAACCATATGGAATCAAACAGTAAACATGTATGCACATGTGCATTTTTTCTGTCAATATAGTAAGTTTGGTCATATATGTTAGATGGATAATAATAAAATATGAAACGATTACATATAACAGGTAATTGGTAACAAAGTATAACACATACAATAGGTAATTGATAACAAAATATAACGATGATAATCATAAACATTTGAAAACAAACATATAGTGCAAAACGTTTATCGTCGTAAATACTTCAATCAAGAATAATAAGTCGGGTTGGTTGATTTACGGACTTCTGGTCTGGTTGAACGTCTAAGAGTTTGCTCAGATTCTTGTATGTATGTAGATTAGATTCTTGTATGTATGCAGATTCTTCGGGATCATCGTCAACATTGGGTATCCAATATGGGGTGCCATTAGGCGCCATTAGGCGTACTATTCCTGTATTGTTCCTGTGTAAATAATAAATAAAAGTTGTTTAAAAGTTTGTAATTATTACAGGGTGTGGGGGTGTGGTAATGGGATGCACATGTGCATGATAAGTAATATACGTAAGAAAACAATAAGTTAGTTGTTTGATGTTTATTAATGATAAATAGGTGGTATTAGTGATGTTTAAACATATGTATAGTTATGTACCGTTGGGTTGGCTAAAAGTTTATATGTGATGATTAATTTGTGATGGTTACGGATTGTCGTTAAATGTCTACATAGTTTAATTGTCGAAGTAATGCACATGTGCACAAATGTGCACAATGTAGTTGACAACATAATAATGTCTACATAATGCACACGTGCATAATGTAATTGTCACATAATGCACATATGCATTATCATTTAATATATAACGACATAATGTATTTGTCAACATAATGCACATTTACATACCATTCAATGCAGTATAATTTATTGCTTATCATTTTAATGCAGTAGTATAATTCACAAGTATAGATAATTTACAAGAATAGATGTATAATGCAAACGAAAAGAGATTACCTGAATTCTCGCTGGAACACCGATTCAAGTATCTGATTCAAGTCTCTGACTTCAATATCACCTTCAAAGTGTCCCATTCTGTATATAGATCGGTCGATTCAAGTCAATGACGTTGCGGTTGTTCAAGATCACATTCAAGTGTCACACTCTGTATCTAGATCGGTCGATGAGAGACACCGGTACCCTCGCCGGAACCCTAGACACACAGTTGTCATGCTCACCACCACCAGACCATCACCACCGCCGACTTATGCCCCGCCGTGGAACCCGTGAACGCCGACTGCCGCTCCACCGTAAAATCCGTGAACGGCCGATGAGATACGAACGAACCTGTGAAATTTGTGGGATCAACCGTTGTTTACTGCCGTGAGAACCACCGTACACTCTTGTGCGCCGCCTGTACGCCGCCGTGAACAGCCGTGATCCCTCAATGTGTCGCTGCCGATGATGGCTGATGATGCAGATTGTGGTTTAGGAATGATTGAATTGAACTAGAGAAACCCTAAAACAGGGGACGTCAATATATTTACAATATATGCCACCGCGTTGTGTTGTAGTTCAATATATTTACAATAGTGCCATGTGTTCACATTGGTTCTCGCGGTTCTCGCAATAAAGGGTGGTTCCTAACGGATCTTTGTCCTATATATATATATATATATATATATATATATATATATATATATATATATATATATATATATATATATATATATATATATATATATATATATATATATATATATATATATATATATATATATATATATATATATATATATATATATAAGACTCATCCCCCCATTTCCTTAGTTTCATCTCCTTTGCTTCATCCCCACACCCATCCTACATGACGGCTACATAGCAGATTATCCTCCAAGGGGGACCATCACCATACCGCATAGCGTAAGAAACCAAAAAACAAAAATTATAACTTGCACCCTTACCAATGAATAATAAATGTGTCAAATTAAGTAACCGATCACATTCATCCAATTCACAAATGAAATATATACTTGAATAGTCGGAGCAGTTATATTTTACTAAAGTTATGGTATACAGGGGCGGAACCAGCATACAACGAGCCGTAGCACGGGACAGGGCTCAACTTCGTATCGGTAGTGTAATCCAAGGGCGGACCTTGCAATTTGATTAGGCAAAAACACCCCTTAAACGGTTGATGGAAACGGAATTTTCCAGTGGAAGAACACTTGCAGCGGTGGCAGTTCTTAAACATGAAGAAGATGAAGTGATATATTATCACTATCAGGCAAAAACACCCCTTAAACTTTAGTTTACTTGTAGTTTACAACCTTTCAATTTGTTTAGCTTTTTCTACCTTCCCTTTTCTTTAACCCATTAACATTTCACCCCTAAACTTTAATAAATTACACTACAACCTCTAACTTTAAGTTTACACACTTGCAATTTAGTTGGTTTTTTCTCTCGAATTCTCAGAGACGGCCTTAGATAAAAAAAATTGGGACACCCTTAAAATTTTTCCTAGTTCCGTCACTGATGGTATAGGTACTCTGTATCTATCTCTTATGTTTTAAAAAGATTGAAAAAAAAAACTGATAACCCACCGGACATGTATCATTCGAAACATGTTTATTAAATTATTAGATTTCAGTATTAATTCGTATACACGTGGGTAAACCGTGTACACATATATTAAAATAACAAACCTACAACATAACGAATTTTTATTTATATTTCCCAAAGTAAATAGAAGTTATACAGATTTTTTTACGGCAAATATTACTCATTTACACCAATAATCCTAAACGGATACATTTGCCCAAGTTTAAACTTGACACCTCATCTCTAAAAGACATATGGCTCTATCAAGTGAGCTAGGAATATATCCGGGTGTATAGTTGTTTGGTTAAACGTTACAAAAATCGATCTACGATTCATCGCTTTTCAGTCCGATATTAAGTATATGTAAAGATCACCTTATACAATTTTCTCTTCAAGTTGTTAAATTATTAATACTGAAACAAAACAAATGGGAGGAAAACCATAATTTTTTTGTTGATTATGTATGTATAGGTATAATTGGTGTTCTTTAATGTAAAGCGAATTAATCATGTTAGCCCGATTAACTCCCAATTACCAAACTATACGATTGGGTTTCCAGTTCCATCTAAATAGTTTGGGTTAATTCGGCTAGGTTTGGATTAAAAAAACACCTCTAGCTTGCTTGTGTGCATGTCAGCCCACAAATATGCGAATCATGTTAGGGTTCATGTTTCTAACATAATTTGAGCTTTTATACAAAGGAAAAAGAAAATAATTCGTATTGGTTTCAAAGTGCGAGCTACACGTTTTTGTGTTAGAAAATACTTTTTAAATACATGATTTCTATGTACCTTTACATGATTTAGACTTTACTTCTTTTCTTGCTCTTGTTTCATATAACGTCATCCGTAGTGGGGCGTGATGGAGGATTTTTTGTGGTGGATGGCGCCCCATAGCGCATGCCACACCATAACAAGAGGCGCTATGGGGTGGGTTTTGGATGAAAGCGCTATCTGCATAGCGGCGTGAAGGTTGTTCAAAGTTTTTGGTTTATACACATTTGGTCCCTGCAAATCGGAGAAGAAGACAGAGGAGGCGGTATTGATTTGTTTTTTGCCGGAAAGTCGGCCGGAAAGTTGGCCGGAAAATCGGAGAAGAAGCCAGGATGCGGTATTTGATTTTGAAAGTTTTTGGTTTATAAACATTGTTGGAAGTTTAGTGTGAATGAAAGTCTCAAGTTGGTAATTCACTTTGTCCCACATCGGTGTGGGAGTGAAAAGATAGGCTAGATATAAGGAGAAACCTTAATGAAGCCTTTGAAGTCTTATGACATGTTTTACCACAAGTCCTACCCGCGCGCACGCAGGGGGGGTGCAAAAAATGGAACCGGATTTAGTTGAACTCGTGTACGCCCGCACGTCCTGCGGACACGAATGCAGCTCCGAAAACCCGGGCTCGCGGGAGACAGTTTTTGCACTCGAGACTGACTAATTATTTTTTAGTCTTTAAAACGGTTGGTCTTAATAGGTCTTTAACTGAAATGATTTTCAGTTTTAATGAGAACCATTATACTATTCAGTTACGAAACCGCTGAGCCATTATGTGAGTTAATTCTCTGCAATGATGAGGCCAGAATCAGTTATGATCTGTGCCTATAAAACCCAATGCAGACCAACACAGTTAGACACACCGAAATACAATCTCTTCTCTCGATCTCTCTGCAGCATTCTCCGGTTTATTTTTCAGGCAAGTGTTCAAGTCCGGCAGCGCTCGGTGCTGTTTCGAACCGGCGTACCCTGGGAACAGACGGCGAATCTGTTTAAGGGAATTGTGTCAAACACAAGCCCGGTTAATTCGTTTACTGTTTCTTTTTACTTCTGTTTGCAATCTTCTCTAACCACTGTTCTCATCAGTGGTTCTGTTTCAACTTGCCACTGCTTCTAATAGACAGTGGTTGATCAGCGGTTAGACTGATCAGTGCTTAAACTGATCAGTAGTTAAGTTCATCAGTGGTTAGTCAAACTGATCAGTAGTTTATCAATCTAATCAGTGGTTTCTAATCAGTGGTTACAAAACAGTGGTTATTTTTCTAACAAACATTTGGTCCCTATATTTTCTCAAATATCTAAAATTGGTTTTTAAAACTTGTTTTTCTCTTATTTATAACTTTAAAAATGTGATAGTTTTAGTACTTGTAAAATAACTTTATGAAAAGTTATTTTATTTAATTTTTTTTTAATTTAATGTAATGGTTTTTAATTTAAAAATGTTAGAAATTAATTAAAAATTGAAAATTAATTAATCGAGTAATGATGATTTAGGGGTTTTATAACTACGGACTCTAGTGATATAACGCTCTATAAAGCCCATGTGTGACGTGGCATGACATGTGTCGCATAACGCCCCCAAAGGGACTTTATGACTACACATGGCCTAAAGGTAAACGGGTGCACCCCTTATGAGATAGGGGGAAATTTCCACTCACTCAATCATAATGTGTCATGTCAATTACTCTCTCATACATTACTCTTGCCCAAAAAACATAAGAGGTGGTTTCACTCAAACCATTTAAAAAAATAATGATTGGTTGAAAGAGAGTGGGGCTCACCACTCCCTCCTCTTCCTCGCATGCGGCAACAACTCCCAGCACATCTCCTTCACCGCGCGACATTTCCTTGTTGTCGGTGCACCCCTCATGCGGCAAAAATACACCCCGCTCACTTCCCCACTTCCACCCCCTTCACCCTAACCTTCATAACAACAATCATGTCGGTGGGTTCGTATAAGTTAATGTTTTGTTATTCTTATTAAATGTTTTTACTATTTAAATTCATTTATTGTTCTTACATGTTTATCAACGTATATTTAAATACATTTATATTGTTCTTTTTTATGATCAGAAGTGATTGGTTCTATAAGGAGGGTCATAAGTGAGGTACTATATCATCACATGTTTTATTCTAATTAATTTTTGAATTCGTTCACATTTCTTTTTATGAAAACTTGTTCCTAAGGGGATGAGCTTGTGATTAAGTGGTATACTATAATGATGTTCAAAAGTTAGAAGTTTAAGTTTTATAGAGTGCAGACACTAGTGTATATATCATTCTAAGAATTGTTAGCTAAAAACTCGTATAATTCATCATTTGTAATCTAGTTCCCTATTGTTCTCATCCTGTTCCTTATACTATATCTATTTAAATACATTTAGTGTTCTTTTATAATTAATTTTTTTTTTTTTTTGGAATGATAACTTTTGATTTTAACCTATTAAACTAATAATTCTAAATTACTAATCATTGCCTAAATTAAACCAAGACGGCTTCTCCAAAAGAGATAAGACTCTATCAAATGGGCTAGCCTCACATTAGATCTTTTATGATTAGACGTGATCGGTTATGTAAGGCTTGACGGTACAGGTCCGTTCCCCTTCCGTCTTGGTCCGGCGCCGGGTGGAACACCGTCCCCCCCCCCCCCCCGCGCGCGTGCGCGCGCGCGCGTCGTCGTCCTCTCCGTCTCTTTGGAGACGTTGGAGCCGCTCCACCAGAAGACAAAAGCTTCCCCATTTTCCATGCTATAACCGTTAAAAAAATAATTGCCTTTATTAAATAAAAAACGACTATATTTCAAACTCACCCAAAATCCTTCAAAGTTTTATATAAATTCAACCTTTTTATCTCATTTTTTACCCACTACAACCCCATCTCTCTCTCAACTTTCATACTTTTTATAAAAATTAGTCATGTCTTCATCTTCTCCTTCAATGTGGTATTCGTCATCTTCGGGTGA